>NW_017264202.1:834580-1114645 GCF_001619985.1 Xylona heveae TC161 | reverse complement strand
AGTTTTACTACAAAAAGTAAAGGAAAAAGTTCTTACTTTGAAAATATTATATACTGGAAAAAACTGGAACCACTTACTAGAATATCTAGATACTATTAAAATAGTATCAAGAACATGGTTACTACATCAAAAAGGACAACATCAACAAGAAACATTATGGGACTGGGGTAGGCTTTAAAATAAAAATACTTCTTGAGATTTCCAAAATCAAAAAACAAAAAACAAAAAAAAAAAAAAAACCAAACTTTGACTCTCTTTTATTACTTTTATAACTCTTACTTTGTCTATCTTTATTATTTTTCTAATTTTTTTTGTTTTATGTTGATGGATAACATCCAGTATCAGCTTGACTGATTCTAGGGTAACTTTCAAAAGCTCAACACATATTTTATATATTTAAACTATAGACTCTGCTATAGCTTTAGGGCTGCATGCAGAATAAACAATCAATCAATCAATACAGAAATGCATACTACTATTTAGCTTGAGTACAAATAGTACTAGTGCTTCTACTAATGATATTAATAGTTAGATCCATCTTCTAGCAAAATATTTATTAAGATATTGTCTTAAGACTTTTAACTTTTTTTCTAATAGTTTATACAAGAGTCTAAATGGTACTTTGCTTTTTAATATAATATCAATAGCATGTATTGTATAGGCATGGTTAGGTAGTATCTTTACCTTTTTTTTAGAGAATATATCTTTGTATTCCTAGAATTTTTTTGAGAATACAGCTTTGCTTGCTATAGATAATAGTTATACTATATATTGTTAGAGTATATTTTACTGTCTATTCATTAGTTTGCTACATATTAGAAATATGTATACAATGTATACTATAGTAGTTTTTATGAATTTATTTATTTTATCTAATAAAATAACTTGAATT
Organism: Xylona heveae TC161; assembly: GCF_001619985.1. Taxonomy (NCBI): domain Eukaryota; kingdom Fungi; phylum Ascomycota; class Xylonomycetes; order Xylonales; family Xylonaceae; genus Xylona; species Xylona heveae. The sequence continues at coordinate 1,113,753 of NW_017264202.1, read as the reverse complement.
TTTTTATTTTTGTAGAACTAGCATGCTTTGGACTATCTAATATCAAGATTTATAGTTTTTAGTTATAGCATTTCTAGAATAATATTATATTTTTTTATGTTAGTAGTAAGGTAAGTTTAAGTAATGTCTCTATAGCTATTACTTAAATTTTTTATGTGTATAATGCATGTTATTTTACTATATATTAATACATTGTAACTATCAATTGTTATTGTATAGAATTTTATATCTTAGATTTTAAGTTCTTGTTTTTTTATTATTTTTTGAAAAATAAAATTGCTTTCTACTCCTGAATTAATTAATATATATAGAGTATAGTTACTAGTTAGTAAATGTAGTATTAAATATAGGGTAAAACATTTTGATTGTTTTGCTCCTATAATCTTATAATTCAATATTATAGAGACTATTATTAGTAGATTTTTATATTTTTTAACTTGTCTTTTTTAGCTTTATTACTTTCTTAAAGTTTTCTGTATTTGATAGCTTTATATTTTTTTTTCTAGTAGTTATAGCATTTGACTAATGAGTATTTAGCATGTAGCTCTAGTATGCTTTTTTGCTGTTCAGAGCTGTCTTTACTTTTTGTTATTTTATGTAGATAATATGTAAATCATCTTTTGTATTACATTCATTTTTCATGTATAAGTCTAATTGTTTGCTTAGTCTTGAATGTTTTTTGTTCCTGTTAGAGGATGTCATCTTCAAGTCTTGTTACTACTATAATTACTTATTTTTTACTTGTAATTTTATTAATATTTTAACAAACAAGTTTTTTAAGGTCTGGACCTAATGTGTTGAGCAGGCTAAAACTTTTCTTGTTATCATATACTAATAGAGGTAGATCTTGACAGAGAGAAGCTATATAGTTTATAAATTCTTGAGTTAATTGTTCTAGCTTGCACTTGAGATTTTTAAGCTTTAAGCTTGTATTATACTTGTAGTTGTCAAGATCCTTCAAGGTATTTTTTAACCAATTTGTATATTTTTTCTACATCTTAATTTTGAAGCAATCTTCTTTCATTCAGGATTGGAGTAGCTTTTTAACAAGGTATGTAGCTACTACAAGTATATATTTACTACTTAAATTCTTGTTTCCTTAAATATTTTATAGACAGGTCCATGCATTAAGATATTTATTAAGTTTAGCTATATTTTTTTCTTAAATATTTTAAAAATTTTACTAAATAATTATGTAGTAGACAAGTACTAAATATAATTGCTACTTGAAGTATGCTAGTAGCTTGTTTAGTATTTAGGTTGTTTAATTTTTTAAATTTATCATCATCTAATATAAGTTACTTTTGAAGTTGTTTTATCTTTAGTTAGTAATATTATATAGTAATTTCTTCTTTAAGGCATTTAAATTCTTTTAAGCTATTAATTATATATTGTACATCTATTACTATGCTATTTAATGATGTTTTAGATATAACTAAGACCTGTACTAAGTCATTGAAATTTATTGTATTGAATGATTTTAGTTGCATTGACATTTGATAAATGTATACTACTATTGTAATTTACTTGTTTATTGCTATATAATAGATATTACTAGATAATTAAGTAATTTTCTTTTAAAAAAATAAATTAAAAAAATATTCTACTATGTAAAGGCTTTGCCTTGTAACTGTATAGTAATATCTAAAATATATAAGATAGTTACAAGCTAGAATAAAGTAGAGTAAGAGTAATAGCTAGGCTCTATATAAAAAAGTAGAATGCTTTTTTTTGACAGAATATTCTACCTCATGATATATATATAGTATATAGCTACTAGACTATCCTGTAGCTGTCATGTATTTAATATGCTAGATGCTTATAAAGGTCTAAAGTAATACTATTATTAGCTAAGCTAGTCTAGACCTAGCTACTATAATACTTGTAACTATATAGTAATACTTAAGATATATAGATTAGTAGCAAGTTAATATAAAGTAGAGTAAAAGTAATAACTAGGCTCTATATAATAAAATAAAATACTTGTTCTTTAATAAAATATTTTATTTTATAATATATATATAATATATAGCTACTAAACTATTTTATAGCTATCATGTATATAATATACTAGATACTTAAAAAGTTTAGAGCAATACTATAGATAGTTAGTTTAGTCTAGAGCTAGTTATTATAACAAACATTATTTGTAATATTGTTATCAATTACTATACTAGTAATAATATAAATATAAAGAGATAAAAAAGCTTAATTTTTAATATAATCTATTGATATAATCTATATACCTGCCTAAAATTCTTTTTAAATCTAGCTAGTTTAGTATACTATATACACTAAGCATATATATTATTAATATTTAGTTATATAGTAAAGAAATATAATAGTTAGAGTAAATTTATTTTGTTATTTAATATTTAAAAATTACTTGTTTAACCTGTTTAATATATAAAATATATATATAAAAAAAATATTTATAGAATATTTTTTAACTATATTATTATAATTTATTTTATTTATTAATTTATAATACGATAAAAAATATAAAATAAAACAAAATAAATTACAATAATATAAATTATATAAAAATACAATAAATATATATAATTATAAGGCAAATAAAATATAATTGAATTCTTGATACACTTTATATATTAAAACAGATATAAAAAGCATAACAAATATCTACAACAAGGTATCAGATAAACAATAAATTAATCCATTCAAATATATGGAATTTGAAAAAAATTCACAATTTTGATGTATGATAAATGTTTTTTTCAGCATCCAGTCCCGCACGCAAAACATCTTTTACATTATCTGAGGCCGATTCGCCGTTGCGCCACAGAATTTCTAGAGCCCCTTTTAGACACAGAGCCCATCCTAGTATGGGCTTGGGGTTCTCTGCTTGCATTTGGAGCCTTCGAAGCCGTTCTCGGAGCACGGTGAGAGGCGAGCTTGTATTTCTTCTGTCCACCACCTAATACCCTCGTGTTTGAATCTGGTCGTGTCATTCTGGCTCGAAATGCCGAAGATATCGACGAATTATCCCTCGCAGTGGTCTTTTTATGTAGCGAGGCTACAGTATTTTTGCAGGCCTCGTTGCGGGGTCGAACCGCAGATTTTCGAAGCCCAGCACCTTCAGCGCAGGCAAGAGAAGTCCCCTTTGCACGCCTGGCCTTGCTTGGCTGACCCTTGACGCATGATAGGGACGTCTCAACGAACTTCCGCTTCATACTAGAGGCGCATGACCTCTGGGTGCCTTTCTCTTTGTTTGGCTTAAATTGCTCTTTAGACCTCGGGCCCAGGACTCCGCGACAGTTGGATGCTCCGCACCGGCATTGTTGGACATTTTTGACCGAGAAGGGACTACAATAGTTAGAACTTGCAAGGATCGAGATCGCTACCGATTGGAGTCACGAAACTCACTCAAAGTTGTAATCATAGGTCAATTCTTCTCCCGTCATAACTCCTCTTTCCCCAGCAAAAAGTGCCATCCTGGGTTTGCCGGCCACTGTCCATTTAACCATAGAGCAATTAGGCTGACATGAATGGTTCACAAAGCGTGCAATGGAGCCGCGGGAAGCGTCGATGATCATGTTCTGGTCAAAGAGCATGAGGTAATAACACTGACATTGTCAACCTTCAGCAAGTTCCGTTTCGAATGGAAGATTTACCTCGTTGTTCTTGTACTCATTCTTCATTCTCTTTTCGCACTCATCTTGAGTTATGATCTCACCTGCATACTCGACAATGATCTGATTAGGTTCAAAGGTGCGGTTGCTCCTCACGCCATAACCACGATCAGCAGTTTTAATTACCTCCACACCAATATGGTATTTCCCGCCAGATTTGCATCTTTGTTTCAACGCTTGAAAGTTTCTATTAGTGCAGTACTCAGCACCAATATTACAATTCGTCTCGTCACATTCGTAGAACATGAATCTGTTTTGGCAATTTTCCCCACAACCTGTCTCTGGAGTACAAATGCAGCGAGAGAGTTCCTGAACCTTATGTTTTTTCCAAATATTTGCCGCCTCACCAATGAAAACATCTGTGTCTGTCGTTAGATTTGATCAATACAAATTGAAGGCGAATTCTGTGTACGTACTCTTCCGTGTCCTACGCCACTCCTCTGGCTTTGGCTGACCTGGAGGTAAAGGCGAGAACACATCGAATGGCAGTCTAAAATCCCGGCCGTTTTCAACGACTCGCTTGCCCGTAAACATTGGCAACGGCAAGAATTTCCGCTGATTTGGCGCAGAAGGCAAGGAGTACTTGCTTCGTCGTCTCGCCGAAGCCGCCCGGGGACTCGTGTTAGAATCCTGACCGACATACAATCCGCAGGCCAGCCAGCGCTTTACTCTCTGGTATTCCGAAATGGATGTTGTTGTTTCATCTTTCATAATTTCTGCAGATGATGAGCTTGATGAAACGCGTCTCCTCTTGTCTGTGGGCACCACTGTTTTATTGCCCTGCCTACTGCACCTAACCTCTGCTTTCGACCGGGTACTAGACCTTGTGTTGCCAAACATTGCCTTGCGTTTCCGCTTGCCCAAAACGCGGTGCATGCCCTCTTCTTCGTCGACGCCGTCTTTCGCAGCTACGACCCTTTCTGTAGCACGCGCAGCAAGGCTCAAGCGCGTAGATCTCCTTCTATGAGGAGCAGCAAGAAGCGGATCTTCAATGACCTTCTCTATAGAGACGATGTGGACTTCTTTGGGAGAGTCATCTGTTATACGCCGTATTGAGTCCAGAACTTTGGGTCCAGCTATAGTATTTAGGTCAACCTGATCTCCGGTCAATACCTTGTCCGTAGCACAGCTAATGTTGGTCGTTCTTCCCGAAACACTCTTCTTGGCCGTCCCGGCAAGAATGCTTTCATTGTAGCTGTTCAGGCTTCGTCGGGCTCGTAATGGGCGACCTTTGATTTGTAACAGAATATCGGACACGTCATTCTCGGCAGGGGTACTTAACGCGTCTGGATTACTTGTGGGAGGAGTTGAGTAATTCGTAGATGAGACATCGCCACTTTCATCCCTAACCGTGATGCAGGACAAAGTGGACGGCGAAGAGGAACGTGTTTGCTGTAAATGTGCCATATCTGAAATTGACAGGTCGCCGATTGAAGTAGACTGCAACTCCTGAGTAATTCATGCAGAGACTAGGAGTGACAAAGCCCGGCAGACCATAAGCAGGAAAACCGAGATAGACAGACGTTCGTTCGGGCAGATGTTAGGAAGAGAATCAGGATTGGAACCACGGGAATGAATCAGCGAGACGCATGCAGCATTGCCGGAATATGCTACATATGCGTTGAGCATGCACTAATATAATTTGTCCGGTGTTTTGAATGCGGGCTGCGACAGTCGCACTGAGAAAGTGCGGGAGCTGCCTTGTTGCTGTTGTGAAGTTGGGTCCAGCCAATCAATGTAGTCTATACGCGTTGTCACTGAGAGGAAGCGCGTTTCGGCACTACAAGGGGGAACGTATCATCATAACAGCGGAGTGAACAAAGACAGATCACATTCAACGAACTCAAGATATATAGAAGAAGAAATATGGTAATGGCTGATTGATAACTTCTCTAATTTTGTTTATTCCAAAATGACTTCAGCGGGCTTGTGCCGAAGGAAGTGAACATTGATCGTCCTAAATACGGCCATTGTACTCGTCCCGTGTCGGGAATGGCACGTAAAGAATTACAACATTTATTTCATATATACCTAGGCGTTGAAGATCAGCAGAACATTAATTCTGGACAAACATCAATTCGGGCTCAACCTAAGCTAGTAAAGCAATTTTGAAAATTCGTTGAAATCTAAAGAGGGCTGGGTTGTCGTTTGGAGAGTTCACGAGAGAATGTCAAAGAGAAACGACGGACACTAAGGTAAAGGCGCGCCTTCAAAAATACCGGATTCGAACTATATTATGAACGGCCAGGTTGATCAACAACAAATTCCGGCTTGAGGGAGCACAGGGATCCCAAAAGTCCAAGTAGCAGCGAGCCATGTAAACGGTCCGGGCACAGGCATTCCTCGCAAGCAATGATTTTTCGAGTCGAAATTCTCCGTAAAACCGAGATGTTTTAGGCTTTGTTAGCTTAATTCGAAAGGTGTGCACTGTATGGCAGCGGGCCATTTGTGGAGCGCCTAGCACTAATGCACTAATTACGCATCACGTTGCTTGTCCTGGTGCTTGGTCCACGGAACGATGGAATAACGCCACTGAAGTCGCGCATTTCAAGGTCCCCCACAGGTTGCTTCTGCCCACAATCGATATTGCCACAATTTCTCCGAAGATTAAACCTTTGGTCACCGGCCTCGTGTTTTTCCTTGAATCGTATGTAGGTTGGGGGCCTCGGCCGATTGACGACCGCTAACCAGTTTCTCAGAATATTGCCCTGCGTAAATGGACGATGCCTGTCCTTCTTCAAAAATTTGTGAGAATTCAAATATTCTCTTGTTGTCTCGCCTCGTGCCATCAGGAATAAGTGATAACCCCAAAGAGATGCGGGATAAGGCGTCGCTAGGGCTCCGTATAGAACCATAGCAAAGGGGACTCGCAGATGACTGATTGAGTCCCGAAATGAGATGCTCTCTCTGGATTCGTATAGAAGAATATGAGCAAGGCTGGCGCCGAGTAAAAAGAGACCTAAACACGTGCAGGAAGCCACAAAGGATATAAAAAATCGGTAGTTTCGGCGACCAATGCAGTTATTGAGCCACACGCAATGATGATCTTGCGTTTCCACGCAGTTGTCGCAAACTCGACAATGATGTCCCCGAGGAGGTCTCCAAATGTTGCAAGTCTTGCAGTATTTTGTTGGAACCTCCATGGCAGAGGTGGGCGACGCAGCTGACTTAATCAGAGTCCAGTCAGTCGTTGGCGACCCAAGGGTAAGAGGATCGTCTGCATCATTCGCAGGAGGAAATGGTTGGGTTTTTCGCGGTAGTATCTGGAGTAGGTGGCAGTTAGTCAAGGACGATAATCAAGCTGCCCCAATTTTCTGGAGATGACAGAAAACCGGTAGAGCTCTTGGCTCACAGTCGCATAAGCTTACCCCAGGGTCGGTAACAGAGGCATGAGTGAAGGAGGAAACACATATGAGGAAGAGGTACGCAAACAAAATTGGTATCGCGGGCGAGACATGCAGCCAGAGCCATGGAGCACTTCAAGGACATTATGATTAGCGCTGCTGACGATCGGGAGTGAGAATGTACCAAGGACATACGAGAAACCAAAGAAAAGAGCCGAGGGCAGAATGACCAAGACGAAAGTGACGATGTTAACTGGTCGATCTTTGGTATTTTGAAGCCTCCCGCCAAAGCAGAAGACAGTGTTTCCAGGAAAATATTGATAATTGCGCTCCGAATCTCTCCTCACGTGATTATTTGTCTCGTAGGGCCCAAGTTGTGGCGAAGAATCTGCAGAAGCTAGCTTTTCTCGACCGATGATTTGATTATCTCGAAGCTCTAAATTCTGACTTGGTAAAAGGAAATTTGAGCGAAACGAGCCTTGATCTTTCTCGAGAGGTGACGAAAAGGCGGAGCCTCTTCGAAAGACCGTCCCGGTCGGCTCATTGGGTGCCAGAGAAGCTTGGGTCAAAGGATGCGCACTGCCGGCAGTGCTTGTGCCTGTGCGATTAGCAGCAGGGCTAACTTCGCCTGTGATCATTTCCTGCCCATGGAACTCGGTGCACTCAGTACCCCTTGACGGTGGCTGCGCTTTTTCACTATCAAGAAGGACAGCGGAGTTCCTTTTCTGATTAATCTTTGAATCCAATTCATGCGCTATCTCAGAGTCTGCGTCTTTTAAAGGCACATTTTCTTTAGCTGGAACGAAGGTGGCTGGCGAAGGACGCCCTCGCTGAGCTTGAAGCCTCTGCGAGCTCAGTGGACGGAAGAAAGCATGTGAAGCAAGCGATGGCACATGCGTTTTACTCGCCGAACTTTGAGGTCTCCTTGACTCTGTCCCTATCTCGCTTCCGGTGGTGACACCCCCCAAAGAAGTGTTGGCCTTTGATGCAAAGCGTGATGTTTGAGACCAAGTGTGCCTTTTTGAGGAAACACGAGTTACCGTGGACGAAGGACTTGACGAAGAGACGGTCGGATCACCGGTGGAATACGTCGAGCTTATCCGCTGCGTAGGGTGAATTGCCCCTCTTGCGAGGGCTGCATCGAGATTGTGGGGTCCAATCTCATCAGAACCAACATCAGTCGCTCTTGAGGAAATGATACTCGGAGATTGCCCTGATTCGGTGACGGGCTCCAGGGCAGCGGGAAAGGCGCCGCTCGACGGATAATGCGTTGCAAAAGGAGCCGTCATTGGGAGCACTGCTTTGAAATGTAAATTCACAATATCAAGAGATAAGGAGCGGTTGGAAGAAATTAGAGACTAGCCATGGTCGTGACGCATAGGATGAGTGGAAATATGGCATGGACTTTCAATGAGGGAGAATTAGAATTATAGAAATTTGCTAATTGGGATCAATGGCGCCCTTTAAGTAAGGCACTCTCGAAAACGAGAGGATATTACCATGCAGCGCAGCAATAGACACGCAAAAGACAGTATCGATAAAAGAAGAGCGATTGAAAACGAAGGGAATATCTCCACTATCCCTGGATTTGGCGGAAGGTGAGTGTATCTGCACTAATCACATGGCAAGGTTGTCTGCGAAAGCGAGAAGAGCATATGAAGGTAGTAGAATTCGATTTCTGAAAAGGGGAAGGAGCTTCGGACGGGTGAAGCTGATTACCTCGAGGTAACTAGGTAACCAATAGATTTGCGACGCAGCACGGGCTTGTGGAGAGTCAGTCACGTGATCATGCCGTATCCCAAAGCTAACCGACAAGGCACTATTACCAACTTCCACCCCAGACTCATCTTGTCTTTGATCGACAATTGCTGTTCAATTGACTTGAAAGCCACTGAAAGAAGGTCGTCAAGCTCATTGTTCGTTGTTCTTGGAAGAATCCAAAAATGTCTTTCGTTGCGAGAAGGGCTGTATTTGGTGCCACGCGTGCCTACAGCCAGCAGACCTCCGTACTTCAGAAGGGTGCGAAGAGAGATCCTGAGCTCTATGTAAGTGGATACTGTCTGATGGAGTGGTCGGCCTTGTCCTATCTTCTTTATCATATAATGGCTAGCTTGTGAATTGAGTCTTACACGTTTTACTAGGTGCTCCTTGCCGTCATGTCAGGAGCTTTCGGCCTTGCGGGGTTTTATTTCGGTATTGTTCCAACATTTTTCCAGGAGCGCTCAAACTCGTGGATTTGTTGAGCTGATTTTCATAGGCCGCAAGCCTACCTCTGCCTCCTCTGAGCAGCCAGTTTCCATTGCAAAGAACACAATGCCATGGCAGACCGAGTCGACTGGCGCCGAGGACTTTAAGTATCAGTACCACCCAGGCGGCGATCCAAGCAAGGCGCCAAAGGATGCGCCGAGCGCACTCAACACCGTCGTCATTCCTAATGTCAACTTGCCAAAGGTAAGTAACGACCACTTCGTCGCATTTCCGAAGAGGGCATTACCCGTGGCTGATGTCGATATTTGATATTTCTAGGAGCTGCATGAGAAATACAATAAGTGGGGCAAAGAGGGTTATTAGTCGCTCACACCCGCCTCTTGTACTCGAGGAAGTTATACCTCTTAAGTAAACAGTGTACATACAGGATGCAGCTACTATTTTGGCAATTGAAGGTGTGGTCAATGACATGGAGTGTCTTGTCAGAGGGCGGTTGGCAATTATCATCGGCTTTGTAGACCTAAGGGCTTAAATAATGCGAAGTTTTCTTTTTACATATGTCTTTGCACATGATTGTGGGTTTGGAATAGTGACAGCATAACTGAAAAGGAGACTGTTACATCCTGGCATTGATGGAAAGAGAATAAAAATTAATGAATAGGCAGCGAGAAAAGAAGAAGAGAAGGGAAGGAGAATGAAGGCAAAACAAAGACATTTTATCACATTATGCTGAGGTCGGATGGCTAGACCAGGATAATCTAGCGTACGAAATGGCTGATCTTGTTTGGCGCGTCAGCTGCTTCAGGTAGCTACTTGTTCCCCACTTGCCGGTTGAGGTTGACTGTGCTGGACGTTTGCATCGATTACTTCCTGTTCTTTAATGAGGTCCGAGTCCACTGCAACCGCCACAGGCTGCCGAAGGGCTGACTCCTCTGCTTTGGATTCTGTTTCAGGGTTTTCGCCTTGCACCTCAGGATGCGGAAGAGCGGGTGCCTCGGTTCCAGCAGAGCCCTCTAAAACAACGTTTCCAGCACCATCTAATACCCGAGTTCGAGTCTCATAGCGTGTTGAAAAACTGACCTTTCCTTCTAGCGCGGCGATCTGCTCTTCATTAAGGATGTTGCCGTCCTGATCACGGTATTCTAATCGCTGTTCTTTGCGTAGCAGTGGAAGGTCTGGGGCCTTCTGAGGGGTCACATGAGCACTGTCTTCTTCGATATAGCTTTCCGCACTCTGTTCATATGCAGGTCCGGCATTTTCCTGCGGCTGTGATACGTGAAGTCCGGCGTGAGACGTTTCTGCAACTACGGGCATAGAAGGCTCATAGTGAGCCAGCTAGATCAAGTGTTAGATGAGCTGACCAGTATTGAATATCAAACTTCGCGATCGCTTACATCAGTATAAAAAGTGTTGCAGTCCCAATCCCACGTATCAAATAACTTCACCTTTCTGCAAGCGCTCTGCGTCCATGGGTTGCCATAGGCGAGGGGAGCATACAGTGAAAACACAGCAATGCTGAGAGCCAGGAAAATAATCGCGCCAGCCTGTCCAAACGCAGGCCTCTGCGCCAGACCAAAACTTTGAAAGCGGCCTGTGATGAAATCGTAAATTTGACACAGCGCGATAATTGCAAAATAGAGAGCAGGTAGATAGTGATGCAGGAAAAGTTGACGCTGCATCAGGTAGAAAGGGAAATAGTGGAGCGCCCAGCCCAGTACGGTCGTGCCAATCTCGTAATCAAACCTTTTGAAGGTGCTGATGCTATAGTCTTTGTATCCTCGCTGCCAGCGTAGCACAGCGAAAGCTTTGAACAGAACATAGGTGGCGATCGCAGCACTTGATGTCCACCAAATGAGGGGATTGCCTATCAGATAGATTTGGCGGTGATCCCTCCCCCAAAAGTTAATGCCACGACGAAGAATAGGCCATGAGGGTGGCCGCGAATCCCAGGCATGCGACTCAACAAGACCGGCGTTTGTAGTCCACATCACTTTTTGGAGCTCCCAGAACTTCCCGAAAAATCCTGGATGTCGATAATTGACTTTCTCGGATGCTTCTCCTAGAAGCGGGTGCTCATTCTGCTCGATATACCAAACACTATTCGGGAGTGTCCCTCCTTTGGCACATGTAACCTCCTGTTGTTCATAACCCCAATCCGGCAGCTTAACTTTGTGTGAAAATAAAACGCATCCGCTCATGATGTGAACCAACTTGAATTTTGTCTGAATTGTCCGCAGCCTAGCTTTCGCTTCAGCGCCTTCAGACATAGACTTGACAATCTCCACACGGAAAAGGTCGTTAGCGTCCCCTTCGAATCCTTCATAACCGTACGCGGAGACTTCATTCTGCCAATCTGCTTCTGTAACGGGAGGCCGTAAATCATGAGAGTGAAGGCGACGATCAGTAATTAGGTGGTAAAGCTTGATAACGCTACCATCCTGGATAAAAGTCGGTTCGAAATTGTCCCAAGCCCGCGGCCCTGGAATAGGGCCATCAGTCCCTTCAGGTTGTGTTTGGTTCTCAAGAAGCCATAGATTATTGTCATCCTTGTGAGGGTAAAGCGTAATCTGCTGTTGCTTGCTACCGGTCGGATACATGTGGCCATGAGAATGCAGATATCCACCCTGTGTGTTGTGATGGCGGATAGAAACGCGACTCCCAAGAACGACATCGGCCGGGACGTCTTGCATAGCTTTTGAATTAAGAGTTGCTTGAAATTCCGATGACATGAAACCATCGCCTTCACCAGGGTTCACTAGGCACAAGAAATGGATTGCAAACATGGCAAGGTAGAAGGTCACAGGAACGATGATGAGACAAAAGGCACGGGCGAAAAAATGTTTAAACCAAAGACGCTGGAAAATTATTAGAAAAAAAAAAAAAGGGGGGGGGGGGGAAATTGTATTGGGAGAGTAGACATACCGGTGTTACGTTTTGGGGATCCCCAAGAAGAACCCAAAGTTGCACGAGTGTCAAGCCTCCAACCCATGCGATGGTGAACAGACCAACCCATTTAACACTAGCGGTCGCACCAAGCCCGAAGCCAGTCGCGACAAGCCAGAACCACCAGCTGGGTTGGAAGGCCTTTGTAGGACCTTGCTCATGCTGATTCGTGAAACTTGTCCAGGCCAAAGCGGTAAAAGCGGTAAAAATAATGAGAGGAGAATCGAGCAGAATAAACCGGGATTGCGTCACAAGCGCATTCTCTTTGAAGATGTCAGCTGACTCCGTGTAGAGTTAATTGCGTTACGGCATACCAAAGATCAGAAGCCCAGCACCCAAGGCTGCTGTATTTGTTCGGCATCCCGTCGCTTTCAAGGTCATGAACATTGTAGGAACTGTAAGCACGCCACAAATCGCTGGGAGGAGACGCATTGCGACGTAAGGAACGCCTGGGCCAAGATAATCTTTTCCAATGTCCTTGAAGTCAAAGTTTCCATCGAAGCCAGCGATCCATCCCGCTAGTGTCAGAAGCAATTTCGCAAGGGGAGGGTGAACGTCCATGAAAAAGCGGCCTTTGATATATTTCGAGGCAAACCCACCAAAGCTGGACAATGCTCAGTAAGTATGGATCCAGGTTTAGAAAGAGTTCTGAAGATTGTTGTGAGAAACGGTAGAACCTACTGGACTTCATCGAAGACGACGCTTGACGGCTGATATATTCGAAATAAACGAACTATGGTTGCAAGTGCTGTGAGAAAACCGACTAGCCGGAAGTCCGAGCCAGGCAACAAAAATATATCATGATCGGACACACCATCAGATGTGTATCCTTTATGTTTGCCGTCGCTGGGGGGTTGCGGCAGAGCTAGATTCGAGGAGCGGCCGGGAGATTTGCTTGAGCCACGAATCCGCTTTTCACTCGAACCAAGCCGGGAATTACTCCTTCGAGCCATTTCAGCAGGCTCGGTGCCTGCTACAGCAAATGGAGACGTAGAACAAAAGACAACACAAAACTAGGTAGGGCGAAGCTAGGCTAGCACCCGCCAGCCAAAAGCTGCAAGTTCCGTAATATGTCTCCGGTGTATGTTGGAATCGTAGGAAGTAGAAATTTAAATTTAAATTTGATTTTAATGAGGAAGAAGAAAGGAAAGAACAGAAGAGGAAATGAATGTGGAGTGAGCGGATGCCGGAGCGAGTTAAAAACCAACTCAACTGTGGATGTTGACAGAGAAAGGTTGGTTTATGCCAGGGGTGAGGCCAGATATTCGGAGAGTGCTGCATAGCACAGGTCGCGTCTCGCGCCTAATGGCGTTAATGCATAAGGTAGGTAAAGGCGTGGAGTGGTCCGAGCCCTTCAAGGTTAGGTAGGTACCTTTGAAGTGATTACTCGACGTCTTACCCGCTACGCACTTTGAGTACTGTGATGCTTACGTACCTGGTACCGAGCAGCTAGTTACCAGTCTTAAGGTAGACTAACTACCTACTATAGGTGAAAGAGCAGGTTTTTCAACATCATAGCTACATGTGTCCAGTAAATAAACTGTTATACAACTGGAGTTTTTGTTATATACAGACTTGTTATCATTTATTAAATATTCTTGTGCTGTATATATATCACAAGATTTTGTGTAAATTATACTGTTACAAGTACTTATTCTGTTGTATAGAGATTTTGTTATTCAATTCCCTACAATACTTAGTAGAGAGAATAATAGTAGATTTACTAGTATTCTACCTACCTAGATACAATGGAATTTATATTTACAGTAAACCAACTAAAGCAACCTTAGTAATTTATATTTTTCTTGTAACTGTAACATAAGGCCCAAGGCTGTAGTTATTGATATATGATGGTAATTTTTGAACATTCATGAATCGGTATTAGAAAATCCGCCTTTCCCCTAAGGTACCTACCTCCGGATCCTACCTACCTTACATACGGGTAGGTAAGGCTAGTAGACCTCAGATGAAGGGGAAGCGCAGAGCAACTGACGGCAAGTTCCGCGCGCTTCTTACGGTGCGGCTAAGAAGCTCAATGGATCCCTCGGATTACGATAATTCATCTCCGATTTGCAGTCGTCACTCAACCACTCCATGTATCGCAAATTCCCCGAACTTAAAAAATAAGCCATCCAGAAACAGAGTTATGGCACCATCAGCAGTTCAAAATGATGCAGAAACTCCAGGAATGGAGGGAATAGGCAAACCACCTGCTGGCATTGTCTTGCCTCCCAAAGACATTCGAGGTTCGCGTTCTAGTATCATATGTTGACCTTGTTTCTGCGCTGACATCTAGTATAGCGATCCTTGAGAAGACTGCGGGATACGTGGCGCGAAATGGGTCGGTATTTGAAGGTCTGACCCAAATTCAAATTCCAGAACTTTGTTATTAGAGTTTTCTCACGATTTCTAGACCGTATTCGCGAAAAGGAACGGACGAACCCCAAGTTCTCCTTCCTTAGTATTGACGATGCCTACCACCCCTTCTATGCTTGGAGACTCAGCGAAATCCGCGAGGGCCGTGGAACGGCTGTCTCGGCCGGCCGCGCGAATGAAAGTGCGGCGGCTGCAGAACCCGAGAAGCCAAAGGGTCCCGCGGAGCCTCCGCAATTCCACTTCTCCGCAAGGATGCCGAACATAAATGCTCAGGATTTAGATGTGGTAAGGCTTACAGCACTCTTTGTCGCAAAAAACGGCCGGTCTTTCATGACTGCTCTTTCGCAACGGGAGACGGGAAATTACCAATTCGAGTTCTTACGCCCGCAACACACTCTATATCAGTTTTTCAGCCGTCTGGTGGACCAATATACTGAATTATCAAGGACTGGCGGACTGGAAGAAGGAAATGTTGAGCGTGCACGAATTTTCGAGTTGCAGAAAAATGTGGACAACAAATACCACGTGCTTGAGCGGGCAAAGCAGAGAGCGGAGTGGACAAAGTATCAGGCTGAGCAGAAACAAAAGAAAGAAGAGGAGGCCGAGGAGGAACGACGTGAGTACCTGCGCTTGAGAGAACATGGCTCTTCAACGTTTTGTATGCTTACCTTTGAATCTAGTGGCGTATTTGCAGATCGACTGGCGGGATTTCGTCGTCGTCGAAACTGTTCTTTTTAATGAGGCAGACGACCAAACAGATCTTCCGGCACCTACATCGCTGTCTGACTTGCAATCTGCCTCTTTGGAGCAGAAGGCAATGATGTCTTTGCAACCGCACAATATGCGTATTGAGGAAGCTATGCCCAATGACGAAGAGATTTATTATAACCCATATGAATCCCAGCAACCTGTGCAAGCTATGCCTCCAGCGGTTCCTTCACCTCATCCCATTCCAGCGAGTTCTAACACTAGCAATTTTGGTTTCCAAAGGCCGATAAGTGTGCAAGAGGAGGAGGAAGCACAACGAATCCGCGAACGTGCTGAGGCAAGAGACCGAGCCCAACAAGCCCAAGCCGCCGCAAAAGGAGGAGTTGCACCAATGAGGATACGTAACGATTATGTCCCTCGCGCACAAGCCAAGCGTCAAGCAGCATCTATGGCTTTGTGTCCCAACTGCAAGCAGCAAATTCCGTACGACGAGCTTGAGCAGCACATGAGAAGTAAGATTTCTCTGCCATCTCTATTAATTTGCATCTAACCATACATAGTTGAACTTCTCGATCCCCGCTGGAAGGAACAGCGCGACAAGGCCGAATCCCGGTTTGCCGCCACCAATTTATCAACATCTGATGTCGCCAATAACCTCAAGCGGCTTGCTAGCCAACGAAGCGATGTCTTTGACGGTGCCACTGGACAGCCCATCTCCGAAGAAGAGGCGGCAAGGAGGAAGAAGGCCGCTACGAACTATGATGGTCAGCCGGAGAGTAAGGACGCTGCTCGACTTCAGCAGATGCAAAGCATGAACATTGAGGAGCAAATCAGACAAATTCATCAAAAGTTCAGGCAATAGTACAGAAGTCTCTGGGTAGTAAACGTAATTTTACGGAAATATGGATGCGGAGTTTATTGGGGTATGATCGGCTGGGCGCGCCTTTTTCTTCAAATCTTCATTGGCTTTTTTTGGATGTATACTTCTCGGGAAACCCTTTCATTTCAGTATATCAATTGTTCGGCGCTCGCCTTGTGTTCTATCTAGGGGATCATCAAAATTTAAGTTCGGTCGGAGAACTTGGCCAGAGTATGGATAAATGATCTTATATTGAGGCAGACTCCTCGTTCGTGCAAGCTTAGAGATATTTGTTCCACACCAATGAGACAAACCCAAGAAGTATAAGCTAGCATGGTAATAAAGCTGTGAGCGTGCGAAAGAAGGGAAATGAGAACGAATATCTAGTTGGTATATTGATCTTCACGACGACCAACGGAAAGTGGTAATTCTTATTTGATGCAAATCTGGCAGGTTATCTCTTCAAGATCTAGTGAAACCTCACTTTAGATTACAAGAGCCTGTGGCATACCAATACGAATGCAACCTTTCTTTGTATTTCTCTTGTATTTCTCTTTAGCCTGATTTCTCACTGTACTTCTGATACTGTGATTGGTAGCACAACAATATTCCACGAGAAACTCGTTATTCAATGTTCAGTTTATTCAACGCCGAGACCTGTATATATTTCAATCAAGATAAACCTTCTTGTCCTTTGCACCAAAAGCTCATTCAGGTATATATGCCGCAGAAAATGATGGCAAGAGACTTGCCCGCCTATTGCAATTTGATCCGTCTCTTGTGGACTTTTCTCGCCGAGCGGCATTCCCCCGCAATCCTTGGTGATACGGCCACTGCCGCTGACCCACTTGTATATTTTTCGAAAGGAAATATAGTAATGCTAACAAGCCTTAAACACACTATGAGGTTAAGCTTTAAAATTGCCGCAGACGTAGTTATTGAAAGAATGAGTGAGACCCGATTTGTCTTGTAAAAAGGAGACTACTTGGGGAAAACACATGATTACACCACCAAAATCGCGACAAATCACGACAAGTTTTTGTGCAAGAATGTGGATACTGAAGGTATTCAGTGCCTGGGACTCCTTAAACAGATGCAATAATCCCGAGAACAGATTTTGCTTCCCATCAACCCCCAAACTTAGAAGGAAATAAATCTAGGAAATATCATGTTGCACTGCTTAGGAGTTGAAGGCGCCAGGAATGGATATTGAGAGAGAAATTTCCTTGTTCCTAGGAGCGGACTCGACATTCTGAGACTCCCGGGAGGGACTTTCAGGGTCTTCACCTATCGATGGGGGCCTGTAATTTACAGTTCCAGTGGTGTCTTCTATCTCGACGTTATCCTTAGAGACACCCCGGTCGGACTCAGACTCGAAATACTTTCCATTGGATGATTCGAGGTCTTCAAGGCTTGGAACCGGATATCCTTCGGCTGGGCTAGCCGAGCTTTGACAAGATCTGTCTCCGATGGAAGGCGCAATATCACCAGAGCCATGGTCCTGAGATGGTCGTGGTAGAAGATGATCTTCCCCTTCCGCGGCGCCGCTGGCACTTGGCCTGTCGAGCTTCATAGTCATCTTTCCCCCCGACATGGAATCTCTAATGGAATCCTTAACCTGAACAAAGGCAGGAACCACTCCGCCACCAATGCGTGTCCAGAACATGCGCTCCCGAAGCCTCACACATTCTTCCCAGGCAGCCTTCTCACCTTCTTCACCCACCGCTCTCCAATGGCCATCTCTGACCATCCTTAGGAAGCCAACGAAATCACAAGTCACCCGTACACGTGCTAGGCAGAAAGTGCACAGTGGATAGCGTTGGGCACTCTCATTTTCGCTGACCCGGAATCGATGTGTTCTGGCATATTCGTCACCTTTTCTGCTCTCGCCGCATAATGCACATGTGAACGGATAGCGTTTTGCAGCAGATGGGATTGGCTCAACAACCAAACTGCCATCCGTCATGGAATTTACGACAGTTCTGCGTGCTAACCACGATAAGCCGGGTGCGGTCTCAAGTCGTAAAGTGGGCTCCACATCTTCTACTAACGCCCGTTTGTAGAAGGGCGTCTCTTTTAAAGAAACAAGCTGAAGAGGTCCATCCTTGAGAGATAGGTGACTTGTTCCAGCTGAAACAGGCGTCGCTGGAGTGCTAGATGACAAATGTTGGGGACCGACAGAGGATGGCGTTGCCGAGGGTGAATTTGGATTGTTTCCTGCAGAGGAAGTAGAAGAGGCTTGAGCTGCCAGATTCCGAAGCCCCATAACATTTAAGCTGCCGTAGGAACCACTTGACGCGCGACTAGGAGGCGCAGTTTTTGAAATTTGAAGAAGGGCATGGAAGTCATCATAAGCCTGCAGATCTGTACGAAGGACTGGATGCAAAAGGTGGGGAAAGCTCAAGGGTTGAGCAGGCACATCTTCCATGGCGGAGTGATTTGGCGCGAGCCCGAGAGATTCAAAATTCTTTCCAAAACCATCTTGGTTTCCTAAGGCCGGCGTCGACGGCGCTGTCGAAGCGTTCGCCGTTGTTTCCGTCTCATCTCTGTCCGAGCTCATCTGCTGCATGACAGTCTTGAGCTCCGCAAGTTGCTCTTGATGAGATGCAAGAAGAACCTCCATGTCCTTGATCTGAGACCTCAACTGCTCATTCTTTCGCTCTGCAGCTTCTCTGTCCTTTCGAGCAGCAGCCACCATCTGTATCATGAATCAGTATACGCCCCATTGTCTGACAACGGAGAAATTGACTCTACCTTGTTTGCCTCTTCGAATAGAGCAGCGGTCAAAGATTCTAGCTCTTGCTCAATACCCTTTCTTCCTTTCTCCGCTGCATCCTTCATTCTGATTTCCTCTTCGAGCTTTGCCAGGAGCCTCAACCTCTCGCCTTCAGTATCAGCTTTCTTGACGAGAACTCCTTTCGCGATCATATCAGAATAATTCTGCCCTTGGGCTTCTAGGCTATGAATCTTTTTCCTTGCGGCATCCAAGTCCGCTCGTGTTGCTGCCAGCGTATCATCGAGCTTTGCTTGGTGATTTATGGCATCGATGAGTTTATTATTTAGCGTTGCGAGCTCATTGCTCAGGTCTGGGGGAGACGCTTGTGAGCCATCGCCGCTCGACCCAGCTGTTTGTGTTTGACTCGAGGTCCGGGCCTCTACTGTTGAGGCGAGCATCTGCGAATTTGCTGTCGGCTCCGACTTCGCATCTGTAGGCATGGTCGCAGCAGTAGCCATTGACGATCCCAATCACCAACTTGTCAATATTGATAGAACCGCTGCTCTGTTGCCAAGGAATGTGGAATTCATCGAAACTGGGTCCCTGAGCGTCTTTGCTATGTTGATGACGTGAGTGTTGGGCAATCAATGAAGCAGAGCTATACTATTAAGCAATGAAGCCGGGCGGTTTTCGATGTCGCCCAATGCGCCTAGATATAGGAAAAAGGAACGTGAAATCGATATACCAAACGTTGTTTTGGCGGTAGCGGTCATCGATTTGGCTGGACCGTCATGGGGTTTTGGGCGAGATTGCGACTAGCTTGGATAGGGGAGTTAAATTTGGTTCCAGATCGCTCGACCCTATCGGATGTGGGAATAGACGGCTTGACCGAGACAATACAGTGACGAAGAAGAAGAAGAAGAAGAAGAAGAAGAAGAAGAAGAAGAAGAAGAAGAAGAAGAAGAAGAAGAAGAAGAAGTATCTTGGATGTTGAGGTGAAACAAACGTTTAAAAAGAAATATGAGAGCCCCCCCTAGCTTAGATGATGTTTTCAAACTGGCGGATCTTCGTAGTAGGGTACAATTCGTAGTGTTGTAGGTAGTCAACACAAGGTTTGGGGGGGATGACGACTGAGGCGAGCCGGCCAATGAGGAGGTTGAGGACAGGGGAGAGAAGGGGACGACTGGAGAAGTGGCTGAGGTCGTACCAGTTACTTCAGTCAACTGTAGAAGTCGACCATGGTGAGTGGGTGATTAATTGGGCAAAGCCTTCATCACGCCAGCCGATAAGATATTATCGGCTGGTGCTTCTGCTGGCGCAACTACGGAGTAGAAACAAATCTAACTTATACCTTACGTCCTGGTCTACTGCCCTTCCTCCCCCCCTCCCCTGACCAAAAGCTATCAACTCAAGATCGTGTGACTGTATCTCTTACGATACTTTCCCTAGACCCAGGAGACATTCGGCACTGCGATAGCTAAGGTAGGTACTCGTACTCTAGTGCACTGTGTGTTCAGCACCAAAGGTAACTATAGCACGCAATACTGAGGCTTTTCAATATATTGTAGACCTGCAGAATATCGACTTGCTAGTCTGGCCTGCGAGCCTCTCATGTGTTTACTGCGAATCTGTAGCACTTTCCTGCTCCCTGTCAAAGTAGTTAATATTATTTATGTGAGCCGTAATCACATACGCATGTTGACAGTCTCGCGTCCCGTAACTTGGGGACGAGACAAAATGCTCGAGGCAACCAGATAGTTAATTAAGTTGTCTGCATAAGTTTAGTAGCTTCTTCTTCTCTTTTAAAATCTGGATCGGAGTGTTGCATAAAATGCAATATCTCCCTCTGCATTTTGGTCGTATAATTCTCGGTCCGCAATTTGCTTGAAAACCCCACATTCTCGGTATGCCGAAAGGATTTCGTCTACGCCAGCTCTAATAATCTAACTTACCGACTTCAAGTAAAGCTTCATGGAAATCGACCACGCACAAACGCATGCTCATTGCCTGACATGGGCCCAGGAACAGGGGATCAAGTGCGACGGCATCGAGCCTGCAACCATAGCCGGCCGAGGATCAGGCATTGTTGCAACAAGGAAGCTTTCCGTGCGTGTTTACCCTCCTCCATTGTCATGGACGATCATCCCTCACCACGATGGAATATAGGCAGGAGAAGTCGTGGCATATTTGCCCATAAAAGCTTTATATGCCACGAAAAATGTGTCCACTGAGGTTCGAATTCAGCTCACGGGTACTACGGTCCACGGAATTTTGGCCGCATCTTTGGCCCTCGAAGCTGGATTGAAAACAGTGCCTTACGGGCCCTGGCGAGCTGTGTGGCCCTCGAAACGAGACTTTGAAGAATCCATGCCGATTATGTGGTCTTCAGATGCTCAAAACCTTCTACCGCCGTTTGCCAAAGGTAGTATATGTTGCTGAAATGTTGTGAGCGCTAGGTAACCATCAAGCAGAATTGCTCCAGGCCCAAAAGCAAAAACTGGAAACGGACACGGCAGAGGCACTTCACAAGTTCCCGAAGATTACGGGGGATGATTACACATTTCACTGGCTCATTGTAAACACAAGAACGTTCTATTATGTACCTCCTGGGGCAAAGAAGAAGCCCCCTGCGGCCGACTGTATGGCCCTGTGTCCATTCACAGATTACTTTAATCACTCTGACATAGGAGTTTGTCTCGCCTGCTCCATAATAAAATTTGCTACTGTACTAATCTCGAAAGTGTCCTGTGTCGTTTGACACCATTGGGTACACGATCAGGTGCGATAGAGACTATGGTAAGACTACTGAAATCATATCAAGTTTGAGGATTGCATGGCTTGCTAATTCATGGAAGCGGCTGGCGACGAGCTATATATATCATATGGAAATCACAGCAATGACTTTCTACTAGTAGAATGTATGCCAAGTCTCATCAAAGATAGCTACACGAGGCGACTTTGCTAAGAAATATTGTTTTAAATAGATGGTTTTCTGCTGCAAACGAATACCTGGGATGAGTTACGGCTTGATCACCTGCTTTTACAAGAATTTACCGCCAAGCAAAAAGATCAACTCAAACAAGCAGGCTTCCTAGGGTAAGGGACCCCTTCGCCCCATTTAAATTCCTCGTTTTCTGATCTCTTCACGGTAGAAACTATGTGCTGGACCGCGACCAAGTTTGTTATCGCACACAAGTTGCAGTCCGACTTCTGATCTTACCAAGGTACAAGTGGCAAAGGTTCGTGCATGGCAAAGACGATGGTGGCCATGAGCAAGGAGAGGTCGACGCATTCATCGTGAGGTTGCTCCAGAGATTTTTGGACGAGACGGTCGAATCACTCTCTAAAGTTGATGCTCTCCCGCAATCTGGCCCAAAGACGCTATTGCAGAAAAGATGGTTGCAGATCAGGGACATATTGACATGTAGGATAGAAGAAATGGTGCGATAAGATCACTTCATACTTAATTCGATGGAAATGTAAAAGGTACATCTAGGATGCTTAATTGCTTTCATCCTTTAGGCCCGGGTTTCTTACACTATCTAAGGGAACGTATCCTACAGTCTCCCGCATCTTTATTTGTTGCTTCCCCTTGATCATCTGCTGTAGCATATAGTTCATCAAGCATCTGACCCCAATCTCTTCACCGCGCTTCACGATATAACCATTGATATAATCAATCTCGGTTCCTTTTCCGAGCCGAATGTCCTGCAGCATTGAACTATAATTGGAGGAAGTTTTCCGAGCAATGCTAAAAACCATCTTCTCCAAGCGATCGGGCGCGAATCGGAGGTTGACATTCGGAATCCCCTGAAGCTCGGGGAGTGATCGAATGACCAGCGATATCTCAGATATGAGAAGCCGCATAACCCTTGTGCAAGCAAAATTATGAAGTATATCCCCATTTCGGCAGTCAAAGAGTACCGTCAGAGGATTTATGATTGCATTGACCGCGAGCTTTTCCAATTGCAATTGTAAAAGATCGGCGGGTGGGAAACCGGCAGCAGCGAGCTTAGGAACGCGTGTCAGCGCCCGCAGGAGATAGCGAGAACTGGGGGCCCATTGTTCACTGTGCTTTTGATCAAGGTTGATTCGAGGATTTTGCTGACGGGCGACAGGATGCCTAGGAAGAATGCCAAGGGCAATGGTACCAGGGCCAGCATGGACAATGGAAAAGGCACGGCTTGCAAATATACCATGAGAAACGATACCCTGAATATAGTTTGGGCGATGCTCAATATCAGGAAATATAGTCTTGTTAACATCATCCAGCACACCCATCCCATTCTGTAAAAATAATATCGTTGACTCTGGGCGCAAGCGATGCTTGACTCGATTCAGCGCGGCCACCGTATTTGATGCCTTGACAGTCACAACAAGATTGTAAATGGGATCGTCTCTGTCAAGTAATGAATTGTCCAGCTTGATCTCTTCTTCAAAGTCCATTCCATCCCGGGAACTGGTCAAAATGTCTCCGTCTCCACCTGCGCCTAAATTTGATTCGTTTGATGCTCGCGATTCTTGATTGCCGTGGGCCGTGGAAGGAGAGCCATTTGCTGATCGAATAAGTCGTCCCTCCACCCCTTTACAATGCTCAATTATGCCGTCTGTCCTTAGAGAAATGGTCTCGTTCGCTTTCTTCCACTGTGTGACAAATTTCGGCCGATGAAAGAGGAGAGTTACGGGTGGCGGAGCTGGAACAGATCTCAAAGAATGCGCAAGAAAAGACCCGATGTTTCCAGGACCGAGAATATATATCGTCTTCAGAGTTTGATCCGGTTGTCCGAGCTGATTTTCCTGAGACGATTGATCCGATGTCCCATCACGGGTCCCTGACCACCAGGAAAGCTTGCGGCGGTGAACGGGAGGAATGTTAATGGCCCCGCCGGCCACACAAGGCTCATAGCGGATACACGAAGCCAGATGGCGCGGTGTTTTAGCCAGTGCCCGCGAAAGCGGGTGTAATTTTGCGTATGGAGACAGATTGAGTGACTGCGGCAAATTGCGATTCGTAACTATTGTCGTGGTGGTGGTTGCACACCTTCACAGCATAGCTGGAAGACCGCGCCGTATTGGGGTTTGAATAGAGTTAGCTGGTAAAACAAAATATTGCTGAAATGATGCAATTGAGAAAGTAGAATGCGCGGAGAGAAGTTGTCACCCCCGGCCTTGAGTCAAGAACTCCGAGCGCCTTCCGCAAAACTATGAACATGATAGGCTGGAAGTAATGTATTAGTCATCATAATCTTCCAAAATCCTCGTACAGCATAGTTGCATGTGAGCCTCGAGAACTATCCAGTTCAGACAGACACCTTAAATTAAATGCGAATAGATTCTGAGGGCTTTTCAACCTTCACTGTCTTTTTACGGACATAAATTGATAATAATCTACCGAATAAGTTATAAAATGGACACGTCCAATTTGGGAGGGCTCCTGGACCAACTCGACGACAATGCCGACGATTTGGAGCAGTCACTAGCAACTTTATTCAAGACGGCCCTTTCTGATACAGCGGCAAAACTTCCCTTACTTGACAAGGCCAAGTTATACGTCCTCGTCACGTACTCTCTTGAATCTATCATTTTCTGTATGTACAATTGCTCCTGACATATTTCCCCGTAATTCTAAGTAGTTGAGCAGCATATCTACGGCTAAATGGCGTGAACGCCAGAGAACATGCTGTCTTCAACGAATTAGCACGAGTTAGGAATTATTTCGAGAAGATCAAACACGTCGAAACAAGTGGGAGCAAGCGAGAGAATTTAAGTCTTGATAAGCAGGCGGCTGCCCGATTTGTCAAGCATGCACTAGTATGTTTTACCAATCTCAGTCATAAAATTTTGCGGATTCTTACATTCAGTCAGTCCGGAAACGAAAAGTATGATCTTGACCGGGCCGAGAGACTCGCAAAAGAAAAGGCAAAAGCCCACATCAAATTTGAGCAGTTATCGAACAAGCGTAAAGCCGACGATGCTGGGGGTTTGGTGCAGGAACCGGATGATGTTTCAACAAGCGGCGGAGAGCCTAGCCTTCATAATCCAGGAGGGAACGTCCCAGCGAACACGAAAAGGAGGAGTAGAAACAACAGAAAGAATGATTTGGGTCCTGGAGAAGGGAATTCCAGTGGGATTGAGCAAGGAAATACAGGCGCTGAGTCCAAGAGAGTGAAATCTGAGGGAACGGCTCGAACGAAGTCAAATCGGCCTCCAAAAAGCCACAATGCAGCTTTCGAGGCGCTCCTCAAAGGGCCATTGCCGAAAATCGAGAATGCCCATTCCCGGCCCTCGAAGAAGGAGAAGAAACGAGCACGAGAGTGAAGCACATACCATAAATGTTCTATCTTTGCTCGATCTCACGCCTAGTCACAGGTTTGGCCTTGGGAAAGTAGCTTGGTTAATCGGCGTTTCGTGGGAGGCTTTGAATCAATTTATGATAACTGAGACGTTCATAATTGCATGAGAGCCTCCGGGCTGAGGATGCAGGCGCTCATCGGGATATATTTTTTTACATTGCCTGAATGTGGATATTCATACGGGTTTTGGATTTCTTGGGACGGTTTTCATATTCCGTAAATCACAATTGCAGGCTGGCTGATCCATGTAGGCTTTGCAAAAATTGATTAGAAAGAGTAATGAGCTGGTGATGAGGTTTATTGTTCCGATCTTGGAATAAATTATCATCAAGTTCAAGCAAAACTTGAAGACGTCTTCTGAAATCAAATTATCGATGCTGAAGCTTGACTTAGAAAATAATAGGATCACTATTTCTTGACCTTAAGTCACCAGCTGTATCTCGTAGTCACTGCAGTAACATATATTTGTTGAGCCAATCAGGATTTAGAAAATTCCACGAGCGAGGGGAGGTACTCGGTAGTTCGCCGAAGTTCTTCGCTACAATTGAAAGGAAAGTTAACTGAACCAAGAGCCGACTACCGTACTCCGTACTTGGGGCGATAAGTACGCTAGGCTCTGGGGGCAAAACATCTCGGCCTTGGACCTCGGAAACTCGCTACTACCGTCAGTCATAAGACTCCATCTTTAACTCATCCAAGTGAATCTTGCCTCCTTGTCTCTTCTCCAACAACACAATTGTTTTAACGCCTGTTCTACAAGCAATCAATTCTTCACCCATAGCCTTTCTTCAAAATGCCTCGTCAACGTCGTGGACCTGCCCCTGCGCCCTCGCGGCCCATGGCCGCTCCCCAACGGCCGAATGTCGCACCGCCTCAGCCTCAAGCTCGGCCTGCTAGCACTGCGGCGCACCCTCCTCCTGCTCATGCTCCTCCAGCCCATGCCCCTGCGCATTCTCCGGCCCAGGCTCAGGCACCTGCTCCCGTCTCGCAGGGTCCCGGTCTCTTCGGACAGATGGCCTCTACCGCTGCGTAGGTTTTACGCAGCTCTCAGCTTACTGAATTCGACTAATATGACTTCTTTTCATACAGCGGTGTCGCAGTCGGTTCATCTATCGGCCACGCCATTGGTGGTCTCTTCAGTGGTGGCTCAAGCAGCGCGCCTGCTGAAGCACAGGCTGCTGCCCCACCTGCGCAGGAAGCTTCCAGCCAGAGCAGCAGCTGGGGCCCTCGGGGTTGCGATGTTGATGCCAAAAACTTCACAAAGTGCTTGGACGAGAACCAGGGCAACATGCAAATTTGCAGTTGGTATCTTGAACAATTGGTATGTGATTAATTTCAGGTAGCTTGCCCTCTATAGGCCTTGACTGATGTTTGTTACTCTGGATAGAAAGCCTGCCAGTCCTTCGCTGCCAGCCATCAATAAGGTAGTGCTCGAGCATTACTCATTTGATGGACTTTTGCCGTAATGTCGATTACTGGGGCTTTGTTAGGAATGCATAGCAAACGGCTGCATAGTGATCATTCTTGTAAAATAGCTAGATGAGATGGAGGGGTGCGGAACTACGGCAATCTCTGCTCACTCCACGACATAGATGGGTATTGAAACTTCTCAGCTATCCAACAACTCTTAGAATTGCCATCTTGAATTATCTTGTTCAGATCGCCTGAAATTTGCGTCTAGGCGTAATAGAGTTCATGCTTTTGACCATTTCCTTTCTCATTAATCGTCCTTCTTTTGTGGTTCGAAATTGAGCTACATATCTGAGCGTCACTTCATCTATGATTGTTGTCGGGAAGACGTACCTGATTTCCATTATACAGTTGAGCATCTTCGCGATTGCTAGATTGAGTTCTAAGCGTACGAATATTTTGATGCGCAACACTGCGTGTTCCTATCTCTTGTGAGCTGTCATCTGGAGCGGCTGGTCGGACAGTTGCCTCGTCTCCGTGACCGGACGGTCTCTGAGTCCCAATCAAGCCGCCAAAGGTACCCGCAACAAAACCAAAGCCGGATGCCATAACGCCGTAGCCAGCATTGAAACCACGGGACAACAGTGATCTCGAAGCACTATCGTATGCGTCTGAGAATTTTTGGACTGCCGTTAACACTAAGGTTGCGCTGGGAACTAGATCAAGGCTCCGCAGAGATTCCTCCTCCTCTGTAATCGATATGGACCGATTTGGAAAAGGTGCCCTGATCACTTTGAACGAATAAGGCGTATCGCCATCTATTCTTTCCTCATCGACCCATCTGCGAACCTCAGTACGGAGAGTACTGTTCACTGAAAAGCGCGACCGTATTGTGCTCCCATCTAGAAGTCGAACCTGAAGCGCGCACGTTCCTGTATCTGGAACTAATGTGGCATTTGTAGACTTTCCCTCAGATTGACCATGTGAGATGCCTTCCTCATTTTCTTTATTTAATCGTAACTTCTCTTGTTGTTGGCGCCGATCTCTTCTCTCTGACCTATCGTTCTCTACTAGCAATAGAACTCTCTTCCTTTCCTCCTCCGCTTTTGCACGAAGTTTCCGTTGTTCTTCGGCATACTTGAGGTCTCCATCCTTCGATTTCCTACTCGCTTCTTGGTGGCTTTGAGGGGTCCTTTTCGGAATGCTTTGATTAGAATCCGTTTGCTGGTCCTTGCTGCCGCTTGTTTCGGTTGACGGCATGGCACGTCCCCGTGAAGGATCTGGGGCACTCAAAACTGACGATGCGTCACGCGGCGGATGGTTACTGAGATCACCACTAGGGGCTGAGTCGGCAGTGGGAAGATCACTTTCCTCTGTATTTTCTGACCGATAGTTGGTCAAGACTTTTCTTATACGCTCAACAAACTCCTGTCTGGATATGCCAACTGATAGAACTTCCTGGAGACGCCCGTTGCTTGAATTAATTAGTGAATAATTCCTCCGCAGAGTAGAAAGAACCCTTACTGAATGATAACCAAAGTAGGAACATGGTCAATTGCACAGAACACTGAAAGATAACTAGCCTCCTGAGAACCTGCTTCAAGGCGAAGTAGCACGGCTGATTCTTGTAGCCTAGTACTTATCTCGAATCAAGCGTCAGCGTCGAGTGCAACCAGGCGACGGATAGCCTCTTATCTCACCTCTTCACCTTGCAGGAACTCATTCACCCAAAGCTCACTCTCCTGACCGGCATCTAATTCAGGTCAACCTGCTGACAGAGCACGAGGAGAACACCGGAAAGAACTACCTGTAACCAAACACGCGACCAGCTTAGAGGATTGAAGGGCCGATAAGATGCCGCTTTGAAGGTCACCTTGAAAGAACATCTTGATGCAGGATTGTGAAATATATCCAATCTGTCGAAATACCAATTACTTCGGCCAAGCAGTCGCTATGGACCTGCAATCTATCATTTGTGACTCTAATCGAGCACTCGCTACTAGCAACGGAGCTGAAGTGTATATGACGGAAGGGTCCGAGGCGGATGGTCGAACAAGCAACTTTCCCTTTTTGGCGAACATATTCTTCTGACTTCACAACTACCAATGCACATTTCTCATCAATCGCCATGACGAGCGCATACGCCTCTACTCTGCTGACCCGTACTTTTCGGAGGTCAAATCACCTTGCATCGCGCACTTTTCTCCGCAACGGTCTTCAATGCCCAAAATGCGGGCAAGGACTGGCTGTCCAAACACGCTCCATTCATTCGCCGGCAGATGATCCCAGTTTCACATCGATCGTTGATAACCCTCCGAATCTTGTCAGGAGTGGAAGAAAGCATGGTCCTGGCCTCATAATCCTCGGTATGTTCTGTGCTTCCATACCTTGCGATATGCTCCGCAGGCGAATTTTGACTGCTAACGAGCACATTAGCATTAATTCCCCTAACGGCCTTTGCTCTTGGGACATGGCAGGTTCAACGACTAGATTGGAAGACTAAGTTGATTGCAAAGCTCGAAGACCGGCTTGTGCGGAGTCCGTTGCCTCTGCCGCCCAACATTAATCCTGAAGCAATTGCGGAGTTTGACTATAGAAGAGTTTTCGCGACTGGCCATTTTCGACATGACCAAGAGATGCTCATCGGCCCACGGTTGCACGATGGCAACAATGGCTACATGGTAATTACACCTCTCGAGCGGGGGGATGAAGGAACAACAATTTTAGTGAACCGTGGGTGGATTCCCAAGAGCCTCAAACGACAGGCCGACAGAAAGGAAGGCTTGCCCACGGAAGAGGTAACGGTAGAAGGCTTATTAAGAGAGCCGTGGAAGAAAAACATGTTTACCCCAGACAACAAGCCAGAGCTGGGAGAATTTTATTTCCCTGATGTGGAGCAGATGGCGAAGCTTACTGGCAGCCAGCCTGTTTGGATTGAAGAGACCATGGGTAAGCTATCATTTGTGTACAAAGCTTGACAACGTGCTCACTTGGGTAGAACCCGATCTTTTAAAGGCATATGATAGGGAAGCAAAAGGTATACCGATTGGCCGTGCGGCAGAGGTTAATCTTCGAAATAACCATGCCCAGTACATATTTACATGGTATGCTATTCATGCCCCAAAGGCCCGCTCGAAGTTGATATTTACCGCTCGAGAAAGATAATTTTGAAGAACATCGCTAATCGTCCACAATAGGTATGCGCTTGCTGCAGCCACTTCCGTCATGCTGTGGATGGTCGTTAAAAAGCCTCCCACTGGGGTTGCCCGAAGAGTACGCCAAAACAAAGAATGGTGAAATACGAAAGTAGGAGTAGATTAACCTTCCTCTTCCTCTTCTTCTGCTATTATTTCTAGATGTCGACGCTCTCGTTTTCGTGATTTCTTGGGAGGCTGCATTCGTATGTCTTGAAGTAATTCTCTGGGAAGGTGCTTTTGTGCTAGGGAAAATGGCGTCATGTTAGTATTCACTTGTCGCTGCCTTTAAGTTAAACATGTTAGTGAGTCGAATTATTTGAAGTATCAAGGGACCAATTCCCTCGAATATGTGCCTACCGTTTCATTAATGTAACCATATCAGTATCATCGATTGTTTTCCTGCCGGCATGATTTGCGTATGCTCCCAAGTCGTCGCTAATTTGCTCGAAAAACCAATCGCTGGCGCGCACGACTGCATCTAGAGTTTTCTTGTCTATTCCCACCCTGGAGCTACCGTTCACCCGAGAGAATGTAGAAGCTAGCTTTCTCACAAGAGTTGGCGGTAAAGGGGGATACTCTAGTCCGTACTTAGAGACCTTCAACGGCCTTTTCATCCGAATTGGCCGAGTTTTCCTTCCAACATTTGGAATCTCTGGCGTTGGCACAATGACGCCTGCAGCGTTATCTTCCGCCTCGGACTCTTCTTCTGCATTGTTAAACGGGAAATCCTCAGCCGGAAGTTGCTCGAGCTCAAAGGCAAAGCTGGGTTCGTCGCCGTCCGGGACGATTGCCGGAATAATGTCGCTGGAACGTGGGGCTTGCACGATCCTTGTTCCCAGAGGACTATCTCTCAAGGGCAGAGAATCGTCCATGCCCATATTTTGAAAATCACTGTATTGTGGGTCGCTATCTAGTATCTCCTCTGAGCGCAGCTGGAACATTTCCATATTTTCGTCTTCGCCGGGCCCGAAGCCAGGGCTGAGATCATCCAAATCGGCGAATCGATCGCTCAGACGGAGGCTTCCAAAGCTCGCCCTTGACAGTCGGCCAAACGGCTGCTCGCTGGCAGCTCTCCTTGGTTGTTCGACGGACTGGATCGTATAATTATCATCATCAAACTCGCTGGAGAGTTGTGGAGGAGGGGGTAAAGGTTCGTCGTCATCATCGTCATCATCATCATCATCTTCGCCGAGAGGCAAAGAGACTCTTGGTTTTGGAGGATCTGCTTCCTTTTCGAACTCCTCCGGGATGTGTAATCGCAGTCCCTCTTCAGTGCGAAGATTAGGGGGCTTGGGCGATGGCTCGATTGGTTTGGTACTCCGCGCAAGAACTTGTGACATTAGCCCATGACCACCGGCTTTGAAATTTGATGGCGGAGTATTGACATACGTTTACTGAGCGTACGTAGAGAATCCCGAGGCGTCTCTCTCTGGACAAAACCGCTCCGCCGTCTTGCACGCCCTGGAGTTAGTGCTGCTGCGCGGCGTTTCTCCAGAGCGCGCAGAGCATGCGGCGTTAATGGAGCCGTCTCGCCGCCTCGGGATTGCCTGATAGTTCTGCTTGCAGTCGGTGTGCGGAAGGCGGGCCGGGGCACTGACGGACCTGGCCCAATACTAGAACCACGATGCTTCGGAGTGACAGGCCTTTGGATAAGTTCTGCCATATAGCGAGCCTAGGATCCATATCAGAAAATTGTCATGACAAAATCTTGTTGATTCCGTGAAAGAGGTTAGCGCACGTTTATTAGAGGTGTTCGGATTGTTTCGTCAGGAAAATGATGAGAGCTTTCAGGATTATCGGTTTCCATATTTATATCACTGTCATTGACGAGATGGATTGAGTTTTCTTGACGTCGGATTAGTTTGTTCTCACTGCAGAGCGATTATTATCGACGGAATAAACATAGGTACATACCTGGCAATGGCCAACAGCTTTTCCAGGTGACGCGCCACCAACGCGAATGCGCGGTGGGTAGACTGGTAGTGTAAAGATACATGCAGCACAGGTCACCCCTTTTGGGTAAGCGTCGTTAAATTTAGGGTCTAATTCGCACTTGAAAGCTGGGACCAAGCAAGCTAGACGGAACATGTGAAAAGGTCTCTCTCCATTGGAATACAGCAAGCAATTGTTTTGTTTAGGGTAGCCCGGGTGCTCTTGCTTTCCACGTCAGTTCAAAGGATCTAATAGGCTCGACGACTATCTAGAACAAGCACAATCAGTACCGCTGGGAAGCGCAAATAGCAGCTCTTCACGTTCTGAGTGATGGCAAGCCGGCTCAGTAATTTGCTGGTAAAACACCTGCGTATCTTTAACCCAACATGTAAATTGATCAATTACGTAGTAAAGGTTTCTGGCTATATGCAGGCGATTAGGAAATACGGAAGGAGAATAAAAACAAGCAAATGAAGGTACGGTTGAGGTCCAACCTGCTTTAAGACGCTTTTCGACCTGAGTGCGCAACTCACAAGAGAACACTCAATGGAGACGTGCGCGGGAAACGGCCAGCGTCGGATGCAATCATCATGAGCTTGGGATGTTGAAATATGTACATGGGAAGGCTAAAATCCACAACGCTCTCATATGTGGAGTGACCATGGCATCTCCTAAAGCGAAGACAATCAAGTTAAGAGTGAGAGACCGTCACCAACGCTGCAAATAATTTAGAGAAGGCGTGTGAGAAGCGCTATCTACGTTATCCCTTTGTGGGTAAAAGTGCCTGACCAAATGCAATGCTTTCCATCAATGTCGTGCTTGCGCTGATTTGAAGAGGAGAACAAAATAGAAAAAAAAAAAAATATAAAGCCACTGCCCCAGCTCACGTTAAA
Source organism: Xylona heveae TC161 (assembly GCF_001619985.1). Taxonomy (NCBI): domain Eukaryota; kingdom Fungi; phylum Ascomycota; class Xylonomycetes; order Xylonales; family Xylonaceae; genus Xylona; species Xylona heveae. Next base: position 1,081,161 of record NW_017264202.1, on the reverse strand, counting down.
TAACGCCGTCAAATGATCAGACTGGACAAAAACCCGTTAAAACATAGCACATTTGGACTTCTTCTTGTTCGGAGCCAACGGTCGGGGATCGAGGACAGCCCTGCCAAGGATAGACATGAGTATTTTCCTTTGATAACATGATGGAACCTTGTTTACCTGATAGCCTGATCGAATACACGCTTGAGGTTCTTCTGAGTCAAGGCAGAACATTCAACGTAATCGTAAGCTTTGATTTCTGTTTTCAAATTCACGCCGTCCTCGAACTCTTTTGGCTTCATTTCCTTGGGCAGCATCCGCTGCTGCGGATTATTATTCTCTCTCAAGTCCAATTTAGTTCCTACTAGGATGATTGGAACATTAGGTGAGTGGTGTGAGATTTCAGGATACCACTTTGGTTAAATTGTCAGCATGTCTTTGCTGTCACGGAAACGGTTTGCTGACCTTTGCTTTGACGTTGTCGAATGAGGCAGGGCTGACAACGGAAAAGCAGATCAGAAAAACATCGGTTTGAGGGTACGAGAGAGGGCGAAGTCGGTCATAATCTTCTTGTCCCGCAGTATCCCACAACCCGAGGCTGATAGGTCTTCCGTCAACAGAGACATTGGCAGAATAGTTGTCGAACCTGAGAATTGATTGTTAATCCTATGACTTGAGAGGGTTGCAAAATAGGCTAAGATCATACGTACACCGTGGGAATATACTCTCCAGGAAAAGCATTAGTTGTATATGAGATCAGGAGACATGTCTACTTCCAGATCAACAAATTGTATCGAAAACTGATTCACGCAAGAGTCACCTTTCCAACCGCACCGTCTCCGGTGACCACACACTGTCACAACCTAATCAGCCAAAGTTGCTGTGATATTAACATGAAACCGGTAGACGCTACCTTCAAAGATTGTGTTGCCGGGGCTGCAGCCATTTCTCCGGCTATGTCAATGTCGATTCAGATCAATGAATAGATTACCACCGGAGTGAGAAGAGATTAACTGGAGAATGGAAGAGTTAGCTATCTCAGGTACAAAGAAGCTCCAGAGGTCAAATATAGCCCTGTGCCCAGACAAAAGCTTACAAGGCCATCCAAGGTGAGGAGGTCAAGGAAATTCAGCCAATGTGTTGGCGGATTCGAATACTACTCCCCACTTGGCCTAACTCTTCCGAACTGTAGAGGCGAAGTCTTGAATCTCACCAGGAAGCTGACATAAGAAATCAAATGACAAGTTATTTTTCTATTGTAGATTCTTTGCAAGAAAAAGAAACTTAAGATTGATCGCGACGGTACTGGAGAGCTCAAAGTATTGAGGCGATGATCACCTTTCTGTATTAGGTTGTTTCGCGGCCCCAGGGACTTTCGGGGAGAGGCATCGCTGAGTATGGGGAGCGGAACATGCCGCAAATTCAGTATCAGTCGCTAAAAGTGAATGATAGTGAATTAAAGTTACTTAGCGATACACACCGCTCTCACAATTATTGGTTGGTACTTCGTAAGAAATGCTTTTTATTCATGACTCTTTAGTGAGCCAGCAGATTCACTCAAGATTACGTTTTCTTAGGGCAGACTCTCACAAGCTCGTCTGTATACCTCAACAGCTCCAACAACACTTTATGCATGCGGCGGAAATTTTTCAATTTTTTTCTTGGCTAGCATTAGACCCTTACAGCAACCTTGCCTTCTCCGGTAAACATGCCAGCTGAGGAGAATGAGATAACTGATATTCGTAGTGGCTAGTGGGAACCATAGTCAACTAAATGCCGCGGATAAGGAGACAAACGGAGGCGTCAGAGACCCTCTTCTCGCGCATCAGCCATTCCTTGTGGCATGGGGATGACGCTAATTTACACTGATGTACTTGCTGCGCCTGTACCGATATGGCTACATTGCCGCCCATGCTGCGGATAGCTCCGCGGCTCGTCTAACGTACTCCATAACGTACCCTGGAGGTACTGAATCTCCCGATAGCTGGCTCCTACGACAGAAGGATCACTTGTGTGTATCAAGAACAAGAGTCAAGTTAGAGCGGACTTTGCTCATATCAAAGATTTATCATGGCGGATGATAATGACTTGCCCCGCCAGTCACCCGAACCACTATTCTCCTCAAATGATGCTCATCCGGCGGATGGCGTCCCGGAATCGGGCCCCGCGGAGGTGGATGCATCACACACGCGTACACAAGCCTCGCAGCTGATTGACGAAGTCATCTATTCCGATGTGAGTACACTTAATACCCCAGGGAAAACAAAGACTAATTTGATCGGTGCGAAGATTGGCGTTGCGACTTTACTACAACGCCTCAAACAAAGTATTGCCTCGGCACGCGTACGTATCTAAGGATTTTATCACTGGTTCCGCCTCGCTCAAGAATCCCTAGGACTTTGCCGCATTCCTAAAGAAAAGGTCAATATTGGAAGAGGAGTATGCCCAGGGGCTAAAGAAACTCTGCAAGTCAACGCACGAATCATTTAGACGACCCGAACATCGACAGGGCTCATTTGCTCAACAAAACGACGAGATGATTCGCATATTCGATCGCATGTCCGAGAACGGTATTCAGTTTGTTCTTTCCCTGCATCAGATGCAGGAAGATCTATCGGATATGACTTCAAACATCGAAAGAGGGAGGAAGCCATGGAAGCAAACTGGTTTGAGTGCGGAGAAACGGGCCCAAGATTCCGAGAACCTTATGGAGAAGGCCAAAGCCAAGTACGATTCTTTGGCAGAAGACTATGACCGCGTCCGTACTGGCGACAAACAATCAGGGAAGATTTTCGGTCTCAAAGGCCCTAAATCCGCTGCTCAGCATGAGGAGGACCTTCTCAAAAAGGTTCAAGCAGCTGATACCGACTATGCCTCCAAGGTCAACACTGCACGTGCTCAGCGGCAAGAGCTTATCACTACCTTAAGACCCCAGTCCGTCCGAGCTTTGATGTCTCTAATATCAGAATGCGATGCAGGCTTGACCCTGCAGTTACAAAAGTTTGGTGCGCAGTCCTTACCCAGCCGTCTCTCTCCAACTTCCTGCTGAGAATCATGATACTGTACAGCTTCTTTGAACGAGAAACTGCTGCTTAACAACGGACTAAGTCTTAGTCCCTTGAAGCAACAGGAACAGAGTCAAGACGCGCAACCAAGGAGTCTTCGTGAAGCTTTTCACCTCATTGACAATGACGGAGACCTTAATTCCTATATCCTCAGCTTTTTGTCGAAAGTTCCCCCCAAACGCCCGGAAATCAACTACGAGCGTCATCTAGTAAGCACATTCTGGACTCATCCAAGGAAAAAAGCCTGACAATTTATAGACTCTTGCTGGCCAGCAGCCTATGTCGACGGCTGCAAATCGTCAATCGCAATTGCTCTTGAGCTCGCCATCCGGTGCTGGCTCAGCAATGCAAACCGCTCCACAGCTCTCAACAACTTTGAACACTCACGTTCCTCTATCAGGAAGCGGACCGGACGCACAATCCCCAGTGGACAGGAGTCTCGTAGGTGCACACCAGCCACAATACCCGGGGGGAAGTAACGGTGTCACGTCTCTTCCGGGACCATCCAGCTTCCAGCCTACATTCGCGGACCAAACGACACCAGGTGGGCATTCCGCGCCGTACCCCGGGGAGCTTCCTCCATTAAAGCCGGTATTCGGAGTTTCGTTGGATGAGTTGTTTCGACGTGATGGATCTGCGGTACCCATGGTTGTTTACCAATGTCTTCAAGCCGTTGATCTTTTCGGACTCGATCTTGAGGGCATCTATCGACTCTCTGGCACCGCATCACACATTGCAAAGCTCAAGGCAATCTTTGATAATGGTATGGAAGATTCAAGTCCCTGCTATGTCCACGATCACCACGACTGACACCTGCCCAGATTCTTCTCAAGTCGATTTTCGGAACCCGGAGAACTTCTTTCACGATGTCAATAGCGTCGCCGGTTTACTGAAGCAATTCTTCCGAGACTTACCAGAGCCTTTGATGACTACTGAGCATTATGCAGAATTCATCAACGCAGCGCGTATGTACGAGGCGCGGGAAAAAAATTGGGCCCAGACTAACCAATGACTCTCAGGCGTTGACGATGATATCATTCGGAGAGATTCGTTGCATGCTATTGTAAACAGTCTACCAGATCCTAATTACGCTACCTTGCGTGCATTGATTATTGTATGTGACTACTGGGCTCCTGTTCAACGTATTTAACTGACACCACCAGCATCTCAACCGAGTGCAAGAACATTCACATGTCAACCGTATGAATGCTGGGAACCTGGCTATTTGCTTTGGGTACGTTTTCTCCATAAGACTCTCCCATAGCATTACTCCGAAGCTCATTATCGATTTAGTCCTACACTCATGGGCTCAAATACGGGCCCTAATATTGCCGACGCAGGATGGCAAGTGCGGGTCATTGATACTATCCTGCAGAACACATACCAGATATTTGATGATGACTGAATAATGATTATTTCCGCCTCTCTTTGCAGTATATCAAGTTCACTTCTCATGCCCCTTTTGTCTCTTAGTCTCCCCTATTTTTCGCTTGTTTCAAGCACGATTTGGCTCGAAGACGACTTTTGCTCTCATGCATGCCCCGGTTACAGAATAATGAATTATTCTAGGGATAGCCTTGCAATGTTCGCTGTCACCGATACTCGTTTTTCTTAGATGAAGGAATGTATTTTCGAGGAATATTTCTCAAGATCCAAAACATTTTTTTTTGTTTTTAGCCGTCGAATGTTCCAACTATAGACGTTCGAACATCCGAGAAAAATTATGCTTATTATGCAAGCTATCTATTCCTGAAGCTCGAATAAGATGCAAAATCTACGTCCCTGGCTCAGTGGAAGCAGTTTCTCTCCCTTCTCTGCCTTTGCTCCACGGTTGATATCAAAGCTTTCAGCTACCCTGAAGGACTTAATAGCTCAGGGACACCCAATAGAAAGGATCGAAAATTACAGATGAGAATTTCTGCCCTCGAAATTGTTTGGTGGAGTAATCACGAGATAGATGGCTACTCAGAAGGATTATGACAAAATAATGAACCAAGCACGAGCGCTCTATTTTGAACTCCGAGAAAGAGAAATTCAAGATTGAAGGTACATTGATCATCTTGTATCCGGCTTGGGTGTACATCTTTCCAAAATTGAACAAGTTTCTCTAAATTAGCCCACCTGAAAATACATGTGAGAAATAAGAATGCGCTATGCTTAACTAGTGGCAAAATTGGAAAGAAGGCTGTCTATACCGCTTCTTAAATTTTTCTCGCCTGAAATGCGGTCAGATTCAGACTGGCGTCATTATCGCCGACATTTGGGGTGGGTTCTGCCAGCATTTCCCAAGGGCGAAGTGGGTATGGAATAAGTTTTCCTTTGGACGAAGCATGTAGCCATGCATTTGGGCCTGCATGGTAGTCAAAAAGGTATTGGAGCCTCCAGTCGCTGATTTGAGACTGGAAGAATTTGATACAATTAATGCGTGCGTCATCGGAGAGCTCTGTCATTGCATGCGAGTCAGAATATCATAACATGCAGTTTGTTTAAGAAGATGCTCATCCCATACCGTCAACAAGTGTGGCTAAAACGTCAAAAAGAAATTGAAGCAACTCTGCGTCCTGCTGCAAGACGTCGTCTATGAGCAGAGAAGCCATGCATATGGCAAGACGGGTATTGTCCACTGCTGTAACCTTTTCATTTCGGAATGACCCATGGTGAATCAGTACCAGCCGAAGAAGAGTGATGATCCTGGAGTCAAAAGCGTCAGTGGACCCGAAACGGCTAACTATATTCAAGGCATGATCTTACCAGCGACGCAAATCGCCTAGAAAGTGCCAGTTTCCATTTGAAATCTTCTCCTTGCTCGCATCGACGTCCGAAATAAGATCTGAAGATTGAAGTCTTTGAAGTGTTGCGCCGAATTTTTCAATGAGTAAATTCAAGAATGTTTGGGTTCCACCTTCGATAGCATTCATCATAGTTGCCTTGATTAAACCCAAAAACATCTCAAACTTTTCTTCTGAACACGGTGACTTGAAGGACGAGTGGCCCTCCAAGTCAGTGGAAGACGGAATCGTGGACAGCATTTCTTTCAATGCCTGTTCGCGGACCTATTAACGTTAGTATGTCTGAGTACCGAATTCACAAAATGGCAGACTTACTTCTGTGACGAGTGCATCAGAGAGCCCAGATAATAGATCCGCCCATAGCGCTGAATCTCGCTGATTATCTGAGCCTATGGAATCAAGGAAGTGTCGAACTAAGTACTCTGGAGCACATCCTGATTCTGCTGATAAGTCGACAGAGCGCAAGGCAACTAGAAGTTTAAGCTGGCAAAATGGGAGGTTGAATGGGTCAACCATCTGACTTATGCTCTGGAGCTGACTCTCCAAGTCAATGCCGGACAGATCTGTTTTTCCATTTGGTTAAACTGATATCGTAGTGCGAAATCGATAACCATGGTTCTTACCACTAGAATGACATGAAACAAACAAGATGTTGAGCGCTTGATCGAGATAGGAAGCGAGCTGCGTTTGACTCAGAGTTGATTCTGCAATAGCACATCGACGAAAATCCTCCTGATGAGCCAACAATGTCCTTCTCATGAACACCGAGAACAATGACTCAAATGGCGGAGTTTCCGCAGCATGAAATATCTCTTGCTTGTCGTTGTTGAGACCGAAATGAACAGTGACTTCAAAAAAGTGCAATATGTCTGCCGCATGCTCATCAACAAAGTGACGCTGCTCGAGAAGAAATCGATAGAGATTCTGAGAGAAAAAAAAAATCAGCTTCAAGTCGGCTGTATCTGCACCTATATAGGCCTTCTACTTACGAAGCTATAGAAAAATGTCGATGTGTCTGGCTGTTGAAGCAAAAGTGATATCGTTTCTAGAGCGATTTTGGCTGGAATGAATGCCACATTGGGTTCGCAAGCTACTTCCTCAATGCGCTTCCGCGCAGCGACTATGACTGTGGAAAGAGAGAAACAACCAGCCCCTATCAGGGCAGGGAGAATGCCATTTAGATCCGGTCGCGTTCGTGAAAGGAGCAATCCATCCAGCCACTCTTCAATCATTTCATCGAAATGACAAGAATCAAAACGCCGCAATGTCGTCAAAGACCGCGCACACCTTTCACCCGGATTGTTAGGTTTTGCCCAAGACAACTCCACTTCTTGAATGAGAGCTGCGAAGAGGCGGGCGAAAGTAAGCTTGTCTATATTACTTCCGTTGGTAAGAAGTCGATCGACCTCGACGAGCCCCTCATAGTTGCCAGCCTGGAGCATATCTGCAGCGTGATCAGAGACGGGAGAAGATGCGTTCGCTTGGAACTTCTGGTCCAGTAATGATCGCTCCAGCAACAGAAAAGAAGCACAATTGACCTCTTCAGGAACATTGGGCATGATCTCGAGCAGAGAAGCGAGTAAAATCAGATATTGTGAGCCGAGGCCTCGCAGTAGACGATAGCGATCTACAAGACTTTCGTAAAGAGATCCTAGCACGCCAAGGGCGCCAAAAACTTTGAAATGGTAATTGATCGTGTCGGCCACGGATGCTAGGACAGTGGGGTCTTCTGAGATGGAGACGATCTTCAGCACATCCGCCAGTGTGGAAAATTCATTGAACACTTCTAATATCGTCCTGACGGTTGAGAATTGGGGAAATGTGATTTCTGATGTGATTTTTTGGTTGACCACGTCAGTCCAATTGTTATCAACAATGATTCTTTCAGGTCAGCTTTCATGAAAAAAGGTAAAGCGGATCGAATTGCTTACGCATCTGTTTCAGTGACTTGCGCCGCAAGCATCTGCCGTAGCCAGTTTCCCAGCTCAGCTTTCATGCCTCTACTGAGACTTGCGAAGTCAGGGTGTCCAATAAGTTGAGTAGCTCCCATGGAGGAATCGTCCTCCGCAAGACGGGAAATCAGTGCGGAAATAGAGCTTTTCGCCTCTGCTAGAATGTGTTGCTCCTTGCAGACATCACATTCAGATCCAGCAAGCAGCATTTGTCTGAGGTTGATGAGATGCGCTGGTAAGTCATTCGTTGGCAACTCTGCGAGAAGTCGAACATCGCAAGGGGCATTCTAAATGTTCGTTAGCTGAGGATTTAAGCTATCGTGGACGCATCACGCACATCATTTATAGCCTGATAGGTAAGGAGACCGCCACGCGCAATTATCCACTGTAGGTACCGGCCCACAGAAAAGTCTCTAGAGCTCACGAGCTCCGATATGATTTGAAAGACGTCTTGCTTCCGCAGCTCATGGAGAGTGCGACTCTGCGCTAGAAAATCCAGGATTGCGCTATCGATGTCTATCCCATTACCATGCAATTGTCGCAAAACCCGCACGGCAATGAACAAATGATATAACTCCTCTCTATAAGGAGTCGATGCCCACTTTAGGAGAATATTTATAGCCTGTCTCGGATCCTGAGCGATATTGAGGCACAGAGGCGTGATCTCTTCGACTGCAAAATTCGGGCTCAGCGAGTCGAGGAATTGAATGAGCTTCCTGGGAATGGAATTCGCAGCAACATTGTCTCGCAACGAGCCATCCAACAAAAGCCGTTGGTTTCTCTCATCTAGGTTTCGAAAGGTTGAATGCAATTTGGGGGCACCGAATTCGGCTCGTTCAATGCACGAAAGCAAGGTTGTCCGGTACTCCGACCATTTAGTGGGCATGATGAAGCAACGACTCCAATCCGTCAATAATTTTAATACCAACTGAGATACAAGGTTCAAGACTGGAGCAAGAATATTTTCGTCGACCGCTGACGAGTCCTACGACCAGTTAGCAATATATTACCAAGCCACGTGTTTATAGACGCACCTGGCTTAATTTACAGAGCAGTGCTTCGCCAAGACGCTTTGCAAACTTTCGTGAGCGGACGAGATCATCCCAGAAAATCTGTATAATGAGCAGCCAAATAGGAAGTGCATCTAAAGTACAGATCTCCAGCGACTTCAGAAGCCAGTCAAAATAATGACTCCTATCAAGAAGGCACTCAGTGTAGAGGTGAGCGCAAAGGCGTATTCTAGAGAGTGAGCATCAAATTAGAATCGCAGCGACGAATCCAACGGCAAAGTGACTTACGTGTACGTCGCCTTGTCTTTCCATCCGGGAGTTGCGCATTCTGCAATAAGACTGTCCATGAATTGTTCCACCAAAACGGTCCAATCTCTGAAGTATTTAGATTCGCCGCCCATCACAAAAGCACCATTGACCCCTTTCCTCTTAAACGCCCGGATTTCATTGGCGCCAACGCACTTTATCAGCCAAACCGCCCTTGCAGTGGGGATGCCTTTACTCAGACACTGGTCAAGGAGCATTCGGCCTCTGATACCGTGAGGAATTGTGCGACTGAGTCGACGAAGGGGAACGGAGGGATTTGCGAGATCACGCAGCCATGCTTCCCGTTTAGCATCCGTCAATGTGACTCGTGGAGGTGGTTTGAAAGTTGATGCAGATGCTATTCGGCCCCTTGACTGTCGTTGCTCAAGGACTGAAACAAATAATGACGACAAAATCTGCAGACCAGATTTGTGTTTTATAATCGGCCATAACGATGTCCGGCCAGTACCCGTCTCATTCTGCGAAATCGAGACCTTGTCATAATAGCCTTGTTTTGTGGCCTGGTCCGAAAGAACATCTTCTGGGTGATTTCCCGCCCATGGGAAAATATCCGCGGTTCCTATCAACTTTCAGTAAAGTCTTTTAGTCCCACAACGGAGTGTATCTTACGTTCTGATGATAGCTTGGTGGCTTCAGCAGGCGGTTCGAGGATATACGGTCTCATCCAGCTTGGGTCTTTAGCTGGCGCGATTTTGGCCGGTCCACGGGTTCCGTTTTGCAAAGGAAAGTTGAGATGATGATAGCTTCCTGGCCTACTTGGCATCAAGGGTGGTGAAGGATAATCATCTTCAGTAGTCCGAGTTCCGTCACTGCGTCCCTGTTGCGGTGTCCTTTCATCTGCAACCGTGCCCTTGCCGGCCCGCCTCGTTGATTTCATCGTGGAACACCAGATATTATGGAGCAGGCAGACTTGAATCGGTCATAAGTAACCCTTTGTTGTACAATATCTTTCAGGTGATTGAACCATAATATAAAATCTTGCAAAAATATACAGTCATGGCGCTTTGATGCGGTTCCAATCCTATGTTGTTGTCCTGCTGCAGGTAACTACACGGTCGATAAGCTTGACCAGAGATAGGATCGTTCACACGTGATCCATCATATGTAAGGTTTTCAGATACCCATGTCACCACAACGACGTGGCTTGCAATGATCCTAGGAGTTCTGCATCCAAAAGCACTCAAATTATAGTGAGCATATGAGTACTGTGGAATTTCCCTGCGAATAATGTCGGCCTGCCCCAAATGCTTCGCAGCTGCTCAACAGTAGAGTTCTGTATCAAGTAACGACTCGGGCCTTCCGAGCGCCTAAAGACCAAGAAGGAAAGGCTACATTATCAATTTACATCTGCGGGACTAGATCCGCGTCATGGGGCCCATGGCAGAACGATCATGATACTGGCCGAAATTATACATGGTACCTCTCTCTCCATTATCTCCAGTAGGTATTTGAGGTATTGAAAATGAGTTGATGAAATCTCTTTCTTGCTCATGTGTTACACAAGTGATATTGACCTCTGATGAATTGCCGTGTGTGTTTTGGGAACAACCAAGGTTGATTTTAGTGCTAAATCATTAATGTTGTCACCTTACTTATAGTAGCCTTGTTTTCAGAATCATGCTACTCCATATAAGATTTGTTGGATGTTCGTGTCCTTCGTAAGAGTAGGAAATTCTCCTCGGTATTCATTGACCTATTTTAATTGACCTTAAGACGTTTCTCAAATTAGAATATCAAAATTCATCTCTTGTACTGATCGAATCCAGTCCTGTCAAGCCTTCGGTCGCAAATTATATGTGTAACCCAAATCCCCCATTATCACGTGAATATTCCTCGCTGCTTTAAAGCACTATGGAGAGACTGGAGTTCAACTACTTCGTATGCTAATAAATTGGGAAAGAAACGATGATGCCCTATCGTTGAATCTGCTCTTTCGATGGTTCCAGGCCGTTGTACCAGAGTGATCGAGGCAGACGTTACGCCTTGCGGTATTCGAGATGGTAAACTTTAGATGACTCTATACAGTTTCGGGCTGGGCAGCAGGATACGTCTTAACGTACGAAGGTACAAAGTATAAGCGAGGGAATGCTTACAGGTTACCGGAGTACTCTGCGGTGGTTGCTGGGAAAGGCCGCCGTAGACCTCGCGAAGCCGACTCGCGAGGCTCCTGACTCTTATCCCCTCGTCTTAAAGCAGCACTTGGGGCCCTATTCGAGACCTTCGCCACTTGCATTGACCCTTTCCCCGTCCGGTCGCCACTCACTCTTCGCCCACCTTCTACGCGACTTACCTCACTCACTACTTCTTCGCAACATTCTTCACTTCGACACCCACGTTTTCAAACCCTCGATCAGCGCACATTCTCGGACAAATCTCCTGTCCCAGACCACAGCACATTCATTTACATAAATTTATCTGCTCTTTCCCGTCAAACGTGATTTTATGTCAGTCGAATTCGAAAACCCAAAGACCTTCGGTAATACTCCCATTCTATTGTGTCGTCGCCCCTCAAACCCTCGGGCGTACCCCGCCTTGCCTTTGAGCGCCTGCGATTTGTGGGGATTTCCCACTTGCGCTTCGGCTCATTTATTTATGTTTTCATCTGTTCGACACTGGATCCTTTTTTTCTTCTGGCATCATGCCTTTTTAACGAGCCGCGACTAACTTTGTTACCTCAGATACCTTCGCCGATGAAGGTGCGACGGGCAACCCTCAGCTAGAGAATGACAGCAAAGGCACTTCATCTAGTACTCCTAAGAGCGTAAAGAAGCCCTCTGAAAAGAAATCCGCCGCCAAACAGGAGTCGGGTGGCATTGAGATTGAAAATTTCAAGACCTTTGGTGCGTTTCGACCCGCTGCAGACCGTTCGATTGCGATCGTCGTTTGAATCTACTGCTGACGTCGAACTCTTAGACCCATTTGCCGAGGAAGGCGTTTCTGGTGAGAGCAAGGACTCTACGGATAATTACATCCACATTCGTATTCAGCGTAAGTCTTTGGTTCTTTTAGCGCCACGCTTGAATCAACATTGATCATTATAATAAATGCAGAGCGAAATGGCCGTAAAACCTTGACTACAGTCCAGGGCATCCCTTCCAAGTTTGACCCGAAGAGAATTCTCAAGAAGATCAAGAAAGACTTTGGTATGCTTCACTCTTCGTTTGAAACCCATGCTCTAAGAGATATGGCTAACAGATCTCGATTAGCCTGCAATGGCACTGTCATCCACGATGTCACCATGGGCGAAGTGATTCAGCTCCAAGGCGATCAACGCAAAGTGTCCCAAGAATTCCTCTGCGACAAGCAGAATGGACTTGGACTTGATGCCAAGACCATTAAGGTTCGTGACATTATTAGCAATTCCAAGTATAGCTCTATTAACTCTTGCAGGTCCATGGCTTCTAAAGCACTCTCTTTCCGACGCTCTCTCCAAAGAGAGCAGTGTCTTTGTGGAGTGTCATTACTCTCGCCTTTTGGATCGTCGACTTTGTTCACTTAGGAGCATTATCGACGGTAGGGTATTCCGGCCCTAGGACGAGAACGTGTAATGAGGTCATTCCTCTGAGCAGGAGTTTTGATAGCGGTAGTCCATGGGATATACTGGCGGGATCCTTCATGTTGCAGTTATCTTGTGCTATTACTTCAATCAGGAAGCTTTGCAGAGCTCAATGGGGTATTTGACTTTGCTGTTATCTGGCATAATGAATATTGTCTTGCTCACTGACGGTACTGTGCATGCAATGTTTGACATGTGATAAAAAAAATGTTATGTTTCCAAGGTAGATACAAGAGAATGCGCCAGCGGCTTTTGAGTGGGTCTGTCATGAGACCATTTGGCGTGGACGTGCCCAAGTCACCTCAACATTGAAACGTCTGGCAAGAGTCTTGACAATGAATTTTAACAACTTTCGGACTAGCTGGAGAAGAGGAATTGCGAGGTTATCCTCTCGGGCCAGATGCAGCAAGATGAGAAGGGCGACCATGCTGATGAAGCTAGCAATGGAGAAGACCCCTATAGATGCAGATGTTTCTCGTTTGATGTTGCTTCGGTGTTGCGTGACGTGATAAAGGACGGTAAGAGTCTAGCAATTGCAAAAATTGTTGTGAGTTACATTCTCAAAACGATTTCTCTTGGGTTGGGATAGCTTTTTGACACTCACGCTGGCGATGGAGATCCAAGCTGGAAGAAGCAGGCGAGAATCCTGTGAAGCGCCCGAAAGGTAGAGCACCCAAGATGTAATGTAAGCATTACTGGCGCTGATTGTGAGAAGGCGAACGAGCGTTGCGGAAGGGGTATAGTTTAGTAACCTACGATTTGCCATGTCGTGTGAGCTATATCTCAGGGCATGTTTGGACGAAGCAGAAAGGAAAGAACTACTTACCATCGAGACATGAGAGAATCAGTGAAAAAGAAGGAGAGATATGCGGACGCTATACACTGTAGATGGAGAACTTTAGATGCTGACAACATGCCAAAATGACGTTCTCCTCCGACTCCCATTATACTCCATAGGAAGAACGTACCCAAAGCAGAGCTAAGAAGACTTCGGTGATACGGAACCAGCTGTTTGTTTCCCACGAACTGGAAAAAGCGCCATTATCGTCGCGTAGAAATTCTTCCAAAAACGTGAACATGCATCGCAGGCCCCACCACGCTGCCGGAGCCGTCGAGAGCGCCCGGCCGACGAGCAGGGGAAGATGCCATCGTCGGCTGACTCCTAGGAGTACGGCCACCCGCGGATGAAGTGCAGAGGCAGCGGAGGGAGGCGGGCTCGGACTGCTCACGACGGGCTTGGCGGGCGAGTCTCTGCTTTCAGTGGACACAGAGGAAGCCAGCGAGCCAGACGGGCTACGGCATATGCTGCCGCATTGCAGGATAAGCAAATTTTCGACCTGGAGTTAAGGAGCTTCGAGGTAAGGTGTTGGTGTCGACGTGGCTCAAGCTGAACAAGGCGCTTGAGGAGACGGAGAGAGGACTTGAAGGAAAGAGCCGCAGAAAATGTCACAGCTGCTTTGTTGCAACTCCCAAACTAGCATACAGTGTTAAAGACAGAATAAGAGAGTGGAAGTAACTGCCTCGTGGGGAGAGGAGCATTAATAGCTTAGCACAAATAATAACATCAACGAAATCGGATTTTGGTTCCTCCGGCTAGCTCATCCTCTTAAGCTCCTCCTCGGCCGTGTCTGACGAGTGAGGCAGGAATGGGAAAGTGAGCAGCAATTGTCGTCTGCTCCCCTCGCTCCTTCCTTAGCTGGCGCATTGTATGCCTGCGGTAATTTTACAGAGTTCCTCCACTTGCTGGCCAGGACATGAACTATTTGTTATGGCGGTGATGCTATTCGTCAATCCAATTATTCCGCCGCTACAAAGGTACAACTCTATCTACGGAGCTTGAAAATTGCTTCTAGAGCACTTCGAGTCACATACGTAGTAACGAATTTGTCCACTGAGGACCGGACAAGGTGTGCCGGCAAGAGCAGAAAAACTTTGCACTCCACTCTTCACAAAAATGGGATGACTTTTTATTGCACTCCGTAGCTGTAGGGTGAATCGCGTAAGAAGCAATGGGCTCAAACGGGGAGTAGAACTAGAAATGGTAAAGGAACCCCCCTAGACCTGGAGTGACTTGATATCGTCGTGCTGGGTACCTCTGGGGCCTATCCACTTACCTATTTCGTCGCTTAATGGTCTGACAGTTTTGCTACGGACAGCAGCAATGATCCACGTGATTTGATTTCCCAATTCGGAAATGGATGATATCCAGAACAATTTCCCCAGCGCAAGTTGACTTTTGGAGCCTTCGGAGCATCCAACTTTGCCAAATTTGACGATTGTTGCGCTGGGCGGGACACAGACCCCGGGAGGACATCATGGCTCACTGTGCTCGATGGCGAGTATCAAATCTCGCAACAAATTATTCAACATGCATTTTCAATCGGTCTTTTTCGACCAGCCGCATTGCTCTCGGGGTGACCAAGCCAGAGATGTTTGCGCCTCAAATCCGCCAGCCGCCGCAACGGAGTTTGAAGGTCGCCATGAAGGAACTTGAAGGAGCGGGTCAATTACCTACGGATCTTGGTCTGCTTGAAGGTAAAATTGCTTCAATTTCCGACGGTGTCTATTTGTAGCTCAATGGCAGGACATTTTTAACAATGCAGATCAGGCACTTTCGTTACGCCTACAGGCGAGAACAGACCTTCGCTCTTTCGCAAACCGAGGGATTGCGCAACACTGTTCACGTTGTGGTTGAAGACACGCATTACGGATTTTATCAGGTAGATCTCCTTGTCCAGCCGCTACTCTGAGCTTGGCTGCCCAATGCAAATGATTGCATCCGAAGAAGATTTGATAAAATATCGTGGCTGACTGTCATCTTGCTCCATAGCGTCATGTACTATAAATTTGCGCAAAAACCACGGTTAAAGTTGCAATTGCGGCAGACCGTGCCAGCCGCTAGATCTCTGCATAGGGAGATGTATACAGCATTCGCCAAGTACGTCATCCTGCGCAACATTACACATTTAATCCTTGGGATTATCCTCCATGTGACAATCTATTCGGACAACTACTGATAAGAAGAATAGCGGCGACGTTGAGACGCTTCGTTCTATTTGCGCCGACGGAATCCTACACAGCTTTCGAGCACGAATTGCGGCGCGCGGAAAGGACAAGCTCCGCTGGGAGCTGCATAAGTACCTAAGAGGCGCACGTGTCATTTCGCACCGCGCAGCGAAGTTACCAATTGATGGCGCTGGTCTTCGACAAGCTGTCGTAAGGCTTAAGTCTCGCCAGAGTCTTGCGAGGTTACGCCCAGACAACACAGCTGTGCCAGGCACCGGCATCCAACGAGATGTCACCGAGTACGTTGTTATCCAAAGAACCATGATGAATGGCAAGGAGGGCCCATGGATCGTGTGGGGCACGACTGAGGAGACTACCGTGGATAAGGTTAAAGCTGCACAGAAGGCCATCACCGGCCAGTAAAAAAAATTATATCAAGGGATCTGCATGATTGTATAATTTGTATGGCATTGGCGTAGCGAGCATAGTCCATTTAGGAAATGGGAGTCACTGGTTCTTTATGTAGATTATAATGTCGCAGCTCAGGAATGAGCATGCAATGTATAAAATTTCCCCTTTCTCACATCTCTATCCTGAACGTTTCATGATATCTTCTAGCACTTTTGTTTCCTCTTTTTCTTTTGACGTCATTTTCTCAGAGCTTCTGTATTAAAATGGGTTCAAAATTGGCACCGCTCCGAAGCAGGTATCCAATTCTAACCTTTGGCATTTAAAAAAATATACCCTTCGGCGTTGCTTTGACGTTGACCGGTTCGCGACCAGCTTCAGAAGCCAAGTCATCTGCTGGACCTTCATCAGAGACGAGTGATGGCTCAGCCGGTGCAGGTCGGTCCAGAGCATCAAATCGATGGCCTCTGGCCCTTGCATACACGTATTGAAAGGTGAGGCGGAGACCACAAGCTCCGAAGCCCCATAAAAGTCCACCAACAGGGGCGGCAACAAAGGCACCTTGAGAAAAGTTAGTTCTAATTCGTTTCCCCACAGTGAAAACCACGCTTTCACGAATTACTTACCAAATGCACTCCAGTCATTGGAGTAGAGTCCGTTTTCCAAAATCATAAGATATGCGCCCTCATGGGCATTGCCAAAATAGATGGTACCAAAAATGAAAACGGTCAACAATCCTCCCAGACTGCCGACGACAATGTCGAAACCCCTCCACCAGTAAAACTTTTCAGAAAGACCGAGCACAAGTACTGGAATCGAAGAGGCGCTTAGAAGATCGGATATAAGATAAATTTGAAGAATATCGGGGCTCTTGAGCGCCACGACAATGGTTGGAATGATTACGAGCACAACCGCCGCTCGAATGTACCAAAGGTTAAGCTTGTTTCGGAAAATGTCGTTTGAGCCAGTGGACACCATGGCGGATTGTAGACTGTCAAAAGCGGCGGTGCTGAGAGAAACGACCATGACAAGCACAATTCCAACAACCCAGCCTGGAAGTTGTCCGAGGAGAAGGAAGAAGGAAATTGACCCATCCTGAGGAGGATTGCCGGGCCACGCGCCAGACCAGGCTGCAAGCAAACCAGCCGCCCCGACTAGAGTGAGGATGAATGTGACGACAATAGTAGCAAGAGTTACACCAATCCGCAGATCTTTGTCGGATTTACTCGCAAACGTCCGCATCCAAAAGTTCTGCTTATCAGTTAGCGCAGAGACAATAGATTTTCCAGCAACCAGAAATCTCATACCGAGAGCAAAAAGTCATTGGTAAGGATGGCAACGGGAAGAATGTAAATAAGCTGCCATCCGAGGAGACTACCCTTCAGGAGCCCGGTTGATTCCACCAAACTATGATCAATGCGCGTCTCGACACCCACGGTGATGACACCGAGAATGATAAGAAGCACGACCATTATACCCTGGAGTGTGTCTGTCAAAAAGGAGACACGGAACCCTCCAAGAGCTTCGACATATTAGCCAAAATACGAGAATCTCTGACGCCCCGGCAATGCTTACAGGTATAGATGGTTGTGACGACGCATTCCACAATAACTGCAGGAAGCCCATCAAGGCCTGTAAGCGCGTTGATGATTTGCTGCAACGCCGAGAGCTCTGCAACCATGTACAGGAATAAAGTTGCGATTCTTGGAGCATGTTCAGATCAACTGGAAAATAGTTTTTAATCCTTGGATAGACTCAACTTACGTCAAGAAGCTCAGATAGAGAGCAGCTATTGTTCCATATCTTTGCCTTGTCCATTCTGTAAGGACAAAGCCCTCGGGACATTTTCTCCTAATAATAGGACCAAGGAAGGCAAATACGAGCAAAGGCAGCGAGCTTGACAATGCGTATACAACGAGACCTTGTACACCTGCAATTGTTGAGATCTCGGGATATGCAAAAAGAATACCAGATCCAAGAGCTTTAATGCCCAAAAAAAATCTAAAATTAGTCTTCTTTGCCCAGATGATAAAAAAGGAAAGGGGCACGGATGCGGCAGCACATTCCCCACGCAAGCATTAACTTGATCGAGTATTCACGGTTCATTCTCAGCTTCGTTCAAGCGATGACATGCGAAATTCCTCATCGAATCCATTCGACAAGGTTGATTTCTCATGCTCGCGAACTCAGCGCCCGTAGTGAAGCCGCGCAGTTTCGGATTTGTGGTCTATTTCATTTTTTGCTCAAACAGTCATGTATATCGCAACATGGGAGCTTGGCGGAAAAGGGACGCACTTGAATGCCGAGGGACTGCGAAGTACTTGATGATCAGATACGAACCTTATTTTGATAGTCCAACCTGCGATCAGATTGCTCAATGATCAAGAGATTGCACGCAGTAAAATGCATTACGCAGTAGAACATTACTGCCGCTCCTTGCCAAGATCTTAACAAACATGCGCCCGGCAGCACTCACCCGACGCGATAAAATTGAAGGCTAGAGGGATCGCTGTACATGCGTCAGCTTATATGCTCAATGAATACATTGAGCTGAGTTGCATTTCAACTCAGCATGAAGAAAGCGAAGCAAATCTGACCCGTTTGGCTACGATTAGTAGCGAGGAAATCTGATTTCGATTGGTGCCGCCACCGCCATGCAATATAAAGGCCGCTTACTCTATAGTACTCTCCCGTTATTCACAGCTCAATTTTTCAGTTTTAAGAGAACTTACAGGAAAGCACCATAGGAAAGATAAATAACGGCATTGGACGCCTGGAATGAAGGGACTCCCATCGTCTTGGAGCTTTACGGACAGAAAGCGCTTCGTTTCCACAATGAGGAACTGGAATAAATTGTATGACCAGAAGCACAAATGCAAAATAGTGCAAATGTGAGCCGTGGTGAAAAAGTGAGGGAAAAGTTGCTCGACCGATGGGCCTTACTGATGTTGACTAAAACGAGCAACTTTTACCTCCAGTTGGGGGAGCTAGGTAAGATCATTTCTGTATGATCTCGGACGATAATTCGGTATGTAGACTAAGTAGGCCTTGGCGCCCGGAGAAATGCGCCTTAAGTGGGGTACTTCGAAAATTATCGCTGTGAGAAAACGGCGAGATAATTCCTGATAAGCTGCAAATTATCCAGGTCTTAAGACTTAATGGGCAATCTGCAAGGCCGCCAGGGCCGCTAGTTAACTGCCATCATGTCACCCCCTCGACCCTGTCACGCTATCGCTTATGCTAACGGAGTAGCCCCTCCGAGGGGCTGTTGGGCTCGTACCGCCGTACATATTGGGTCCTAGGTAATTCGTCGAGTTGGTGTTGCGCCTTCCGCCTTCACATGCTGTCCCTGGCTGGCCCTACTGATCTGAGACTCCATCATTATTAACAAGAAGGAACACAGCAAAATCTACCTCTATCATTTCGCTCATCTAACTAATGCTAACGCTCTCATTCAATGCAAATCCAATGAAGGACCTCATCACTAGTCCCGTCGACCATGAGCGTGGATAGACAGGAAAAAGCGATTCAGGAGATGCCACGGGAGAAAAGACATTGCAACATATGACATCAATCATTGAAAGACAGGTTGGAGCAGCTAGTGACAGTAAAACAACAATGATAGGTAGACAGCAACAGAGCAACGATTGGGGTTATTAGCGCGGCTAGCAATATGAAGGGATAGAGTTAGAACGAAGCACAAATAGCAGAAGCTCGCCAGCGAACTTTTCAGGCCACAATATGGTAGCCTCGCTCGAATCGTCGATCCTAAGCAGCGCAGCTACAAAGAGAAGCAGGACAATCCAATGAAGTACACGAGAAGTATACAAACGAGATCGACAAATGTGACCTTGCTATGAGAACCCGCTCGTAAAATGAGAGGCGAGGGGGTTACAATAATTCGAAACAAGCCGACAGTGAGAAGCAAAGCAGCAAAGTCTTTTGAAATAGTTGGGAAAATTCAAGCAAATTATGAAGCGACGAGGCATAAACACCGATCAGAAGCCAGCAGAGGGAACATTGGCGATTGAAGTGGATTGTTGAAGGAGGCTTGTTAAGCATTGTTTTCAATTCAATGGATGACTCGCACAGATCAATGAGATTCGTGGAGGTCTCCGATTGGAACATTGACCGCATTCCCATTAGACCCGTTTGCAGTCGGCTGATGCTGGTCTTCCGTCTGAGTGTACATGTACTGAGGGACAAGCGCACCGGCGCTTCCTGGAGTTGGGGGGTATTGCAAGTACTGAGGATATTGACCGTAAGGGACTGTACCCTGCGGATATTGAAACTGTCCCATCGCTGCTTGGGTGACAAATTGCTGAGGCAAAACCTGATGGATACCGGTATTGTTGAAATGCTGGCCCTGGGCTACTCCGGAAGCATTAGGGGTACCCTGGCTGCGGTGTTGTGGATAATAACCCTGTTGCGGGTGATTATTTGCTGCAAAGACGGGCGCAGATGAAGAATACCCAGCAACTAGATCTTCCTCAACCGGAGGATAGTTGTAACCGGCGAACTGAGCAGGGCTTGTATTTAACGGAGTGTAGGAATTCTGATAGAGAGGGTACGGAAATGCTGCTGGATAGACGGGAAGCTGTGGAGGAACCAAGTTGGAAGAATCAGTCGTGGAAGTACGTCGACCACTTGCAGCAAGCACATCTGCTGCATTGAACGGTGGAGTGTGATTGAACGTGGCGTAGGTTTGCATTTTGTCCACCAGAGTATGACGGTCCAACCTAGCTCTGAAGCCTCTCCCATAAACGCCTCGCCCAATTGGGCTTCCATCTATGCCGCGATTTTCGACAGATGGGTTCCGCGGAGCTGTCTGACGACCAGGAGTCTCGCCGATCTGTTTTAGCTCGACACGAATTCTGACGCCTCCAAGAGTGTTCTAAGGTCGGTCTTTCGTCAATCTTGGCGACCAAACGATATGCATGGAGAAACTCACATCACCTCGAACAGCCAGCAATGCCTCCCGATGGTTCGAAAATTCGACGAAACCGAAGATATTCACTCCGTCACCTAAGTGGTTGTTAGCAAGACAATAAAGGTTCGTTATTTACTATCTTACCATTCGCGGATGGTCGTGAGATGATTTGGGCAGAAACTACACATCCGTACTGCCCAAAGAAGTCGATAATTTCCTCCTGAGTGACCTCGGATGGGATGTCTCCAACAAACACCGTGCAAACGTCTTCATTCTTCTTCGCGATGGCTTGGCGCTCCCAGTACTTGATAGCACCAGGGCTCGGCTCCTTAAATGGGCTGCTTGTCAGCGAGTACATCGACCGACCCTGTTTAGAAGGTGCATCCGGCGGCGTCGGAGGTTGATCCAGACGATATTCTTGATCATCGCGAAACGCCTAATTGGAGATTAATGATAACAGTCTTGCACTCAGATTTCACTGCTCCTTACTGATTGCGCATCGCGACAAGCCTGATAATACGCGAATTTAACCCAGATACCATCTGGAAGTTGGTAAATTTCCTGTTCAGTTGGGCTAGCCTCCCAAGTCTTTTCAATAGGTCCAAAACGCTGAAGCACACTGTGCGCTTCTTGATTCGTGATCCGCCCACCGAGGACCTTGGACATGTACAGCGATCCTGATGATATCTGTTAAATTGATAGTACTTTGCTGAATTTGGTGGGACTCACTATTCACTCTCGCAGGCTCCGTTCGGCAACGACGCCCATCTATCAACCTATTCTTGCCAAACTGAATGGCAGCTCGAGCACTTTGAACGGTCTGACGTAGCAAATCAGTATCCCTTCTTGCTAGATTGGGCATGACATACCTCATATTGGCAAAACGCAAATGGCATCATGTTGTTATCTCGACGGATCTTGACATAGACATTGCCATACTCTTTGAAAGCTTCCGTCACAGATCGTTCAAGTTGCTCGTCAGTGCGAGCGGAGGACAAGCTAGAATGGTCAGTTTTCGTCTTAAACGGAAGCCGTGACATGATACTGACTTTGCAACAAAAACGCATGCATCTGGAGGCAGCACTGCTTGCGCATTTTCAGCTGAAATTGGACCGACCACATTTTCCTGTGATAGAATCATCGCAGTCTGTTCTTCGACCGCCTCAGAGGACATACAAGGCGCTGCCTCCTTTTCAGCTGAAGAACTCAGCCCCTGAGAATCGCGATTTGGGGTTTCCTGTTTCACCCGTCCAGTAGGAGTGGTTGTGGCCGTCTCGCTTGCATGAGTGGATGAATTCAGCTCAATATCCTGCGAGGAGCTTCCGTCGCCCTGCTCTTGAGATGTGAACGGATCTTCGCCCTTGCGACTTTTGCCTTGGACTACGAAGCCGGGAGAACCAGCTGAGTGCTTAGACCCCGGGCTAGCTGCCAGTGCCTTCTTTGATTGCCTCTTACCAGGGGAAAAGTTACCAGAGCCATGGAGATAACTGAATTTGCCCATTGGCGCTTCTCCTCCAATGGTAGGGCTAACTTGGGCGGTGGCTGGCTGGACCAGACTTCCGATAGAAGGAGTCCTATCACGACCAGGTGATTTAAATGGGCGCCTTGGAAGAGTGGAGGATTGATCACGGCCCAGTCCGTAGATGGGATGTGCGTTTGGTATGTTCATCTTCGGAGAATGCAGCTCGACACTACTTTCTTCACCAAGGGTTGTCCGCTGAAGTGGCTTGCGAGACAACGCCGCGACGGGATCTAGAGAATAAAATTAGCTCTGATTACAGAAAATCAACACGGAACAAGAGCATTGTTTGGAGTATGGTGATGTTTTTCATCCATGACGAGGGCCAAACTTCCTAAGACATATGGGCATGGTTAAAGGAGACAAGATGTCAACGCGCTGAGAGACCTCGCGGGAGCGCCTTTAGGCATACTTATATCAACAGATTTGAAACAAGTGAGAAGGGGAAAACTAAGAGAACATGCATCGCATCTCGCAAGTGAAAAGCAGGAAGAGAACCACCTTACTTACCGTATGCTTGAGGCTCAAGAGGAGTAACCGGAACGCTATCGCCCGTGGCAGTATCACCATAGGTACTCGCAGGAGACGGTTCATGTAACGAAGCTTGGCTCTTAGTGAAAGACTGCTTCGTCTGCTTCTCGGAGAGAGAAACCCCATCAAGAGCTTTGACAGTCTTTCCTGCCAACTGATCGGGCGTGCTTGGAGAGCAAGGCATTTTGAAAATGAATTGGCTCAAAAGGACTTGACGGTTTAGCAGTCTTCAGACAAGCAGGGCGTTATAGAACTAACAAACTCACAGCAGGTACTGCAGCTGGACTACCGGAGCTTGAGGGCTGAGTACGACCGCAAGGCTAGCCTGAGAGCAAAGGCCAGAGCGGTAATTGAGGGATCTTTTTTGATTGACAGTGAACAATGGTAACTTGAGCTTGTCCCTTTGCTTATTGTCCACAGAGAAGGTACACAGCTTTCTGAAAGGCTGGTAGGAGGGGATGGGGGGATTGAATCAACGCGTTTAAAGTGAAGGTAATTTTGAAGTCAAAGACGGTCTCTGGAAGTTAGGTAAATTTGTGGGGGGCCGAGAGCCGAGGGTTCAGTAAGTCGTGGAAAAATCCATTTTTGGTTCTGACAGTCACCCAGGGCATCTTATGCCAGGATTGCGCCGAGGCATCTTCCGTTTCAAGCTGTTGCCACGTCTAATCTGGAATAAGCGCAATTTCAAAAATGTAGAGGGGTAAAATTCCAATGCTGGAAACCTCCAATAATGAGATTGTGGCATGTGTATTCTGTTCGTCGGCGGCATTGAAACGAATAATCTCATTGTTGACTGTCATTGACGATGTTTGAATCGCTTCGCGAATATCAATCATGGTGTTGAGAAATATGAAGTGAATAAGATACAAATATCGCATGGGACTTCCTCTTTCGGAATCATGCTTCTACAGAACGAATAATACCTTAATGCCTCTTGTGCAAGAATGCTAATGTAGCTTATTGTGACTGTGAGTAAGTCTGCGTGAATCTTCGTTCATTATCTTGCCAATGGATCAAAAGCCTTGCGGGTCCCTACCAACCCCCCTCGTCGGAGAAGAAAAGCCGCGGAGCTTGCTTTCGACGTCGAATTATTTGAGAAACACTTACAATTCTTTCTTCTTTCTTCTTTTTTTCTTTTTTCTTTTTTTTTTCCAAAATTACCAAGATACGTTTCTGAGCTTAAGGCTTATGAGACGCTGTTATTGGAATTTTGCAACACTTTAGTATTCAAAATCTATTACTTTGTTTGTAATAACTTTTTTTGCGTAATGATTAAGAAAGCTTTACAACTACTGCTGCCATATCTGTTCACGGATCATAATCATGAGTGATAAGTGTGGGTCATGGAAAGATAAATGCTACCTGCGTACGGTACAGTAAATATAAGCTCACAAGACAGTTCCTCCTGGAGAATATAGCGTTAGGCATCACAGCCTTTGGGCATCAATTTAGGAAGTGCCAAGTCTAGAGTTTCAATACAACAATGTGTATGAGCCAAAGGCTTTAACACCACATTAATGGCTCACACTGTGGTTTCAACGACAAGATCGAGGACTTGGAGAGCAGCCGAGGTCAGTCTGCGGCAAATTTCTTATGCGGAGGATCGTCACAGCCAGCCCACCAGGAAGCCACGAGGTGCACTAAACAAACGAGTCACGTTCGTTAATGAAAGGCGCGAGGGGGCGCGTCACGGAATTAGCCGAGCGAGGTACCAAAATGCTGGGATGGACCACAGATTTGTTTACTTTACCTGCTGAAAACCGAACAGCACAATGACCTCAACTTCCCCGGAAGTGGTATCTTTGCGAAGCGCATTTTGCAATGGCGCGCTACTTGACTGCTCCAAAATTGGGGCTTCTGGCGTTGGTCTCTCTCTATGCTGAAGCCTCCGTTCCAACAGCATCAAGCGTACCAATTCTGTCCTTTTTGATCACTCATATCGTATCCGATATAGCGAATAATGATCAGCACAAGGCAGAATTGTCCAGTACTACTATTACGATACAAAGCTTTCAAAAAGTGATAGCGAATCATCCCTCAACGATTGCTGGACGATTGCTTTGGGATCTCTTCCTGGATAAATTATGGGGAATAGATTCGTTGGACGCACTCCACGAATTTTTTGACAACCTGGGATTGCTGCTACTCAAATCAAAAGAAGAGCAAGTAGCGGACGATGAACAAGGCATTGAGATTCCTGATGGTGCCATTTTGCTCTCTCGTACTTCCCCCCTGGGGGCCTTTGTTCGACGCGCGCGTATAGAGTTCACTCGGCTTCAATTCCATGACACGGTAATGCTATGGAAAGCACTCATATCTTATCGCCTGCCTGCATTGAGAGAATGGAACGACAGAAACCTAAGAATTAATCAATCAGACCCAAAGCATGACCTTCAGCGTCTGAGTTTTGATGCAAATGTCTCTGAAAATTGTTTGACTGAGCAGGGTATGATTGAAGGGTGCGTTAGTGCAGATGATATTGAAAAGCTTCTAGAATTCCAAGTGGAGGAAATGCAGAGTAAATCGACCGCGATCATTATACTTGCTCCTGATAAGTTCACTGATGGTCAGCACAGGCCTAGGAACTCGACTCCCCGAGGAAGTTAAACAGCACCTTTCAGACGCGCTCAAGAATGGCGTGATGGTCACAAGCCTTTCTCATTATGTAAAGTAAGGATATCGTCAAATTATCACGATCTTGGACTAAGTTTTTCAGGTTCCTTGACTCGTGGAGATCTGGTGACTATCCGTCCTCATTTGATCACCTGCATAGATACTTTGATTATACGATGCAAAACCGAGACCGAACATTTTATCAATACGCATTGTTGAATCTGGCGATTCTTCAGGCAGATTTTGGATGCTACAGTGAAGCTGTCGCGGCCATGGAGGAGACAATCGCCACAGCTAGAGAGAATAAAGATGTTGGATGTTTGAACTTCAGCCTGAGCTGGTTATATCACTTTAGCAAGGCGCATCCAGATGAATTAAGCGCTATTGGAAAGGGCAGCGGTCTCGGAGTCGCAAGGGAAGGCCTAGCCTACCTCAAGGCTAAAGCAAAAGAGGCGGGAATGTTCAGTCTATTAAGCACGACCCTTCTCAGTGAGACCAAGCTGTTACTGAACAATGTTCGTTCCGTGTGTTCTTTCAAGTCCCTCTTGTGCACTTGGCTAATCCACAATTAGGGTGAAAGCCTACCTTCGGCTTTAGAGAATGTCATTAAAGCTTCTCATTTGAATGTAACGAAGAATCTTACCAGTACCATTGGTTCACAGATGCTATTGCAGTCCTCGATTTATGGAAGACTCGGTACGTAAAATTCGGATGCGATTTTCATTTTAATTCGCTACTAAAGTTAGAACTCAGGTATAACGAGCTTGTCGTTGTCTCAGTGTGATATTATGCTTCATTGTTATGCAAGTAATATCTCTCACGAAGAGGTTCTGAAGTGTATATGTCGAAGAGCCCTCGCAGTAAGCTCTGTCCCGTCTAGACTTTGGAACACTAGAGGCTGACCTCCCGTTCAAGTCCGCTCAGAGTGGGCGATATGATGAAGCAGAAAACCAATTAGAAGCTGTTAAAAGGCACTCTTTTAATACCTTGAAACCCTATCAATACTGGACGACCATTTCGGGCCTTCTTCGGACCAAGCGCCAGTTACACCGGTAATAGTCTGATCTTGCTTATTATAAGCGATGTTTATGCTGAAATGTGCAGGAATGACTTAGATTCGGCGGATCATTTACTTAATCAACTAGCCGCGGCACCCTGTCCGGAACCGGACGTTTCGTTTTCGATATCTCTTCTCAGGCTAGACCTTCTGATACGGCGTCATTCTTACAGCAGGGCATTGCACATTCTAGAGGACTTGTTCGATAAGCTCACTGATACGGGAGCCGATATCTACTGGCGAGTCCGGTTGATGAGTTTGAAGGCTATTATTTTTGCTAAATGTGGTGTCCCGCAAAAATGCTTTTCTGTTGCCTTGAGAGCAGTATGCATTGCTCATCAAGCTCGCATCCTTCCCGGACTTTGGGAAGCTGTCTATGCTTTAGCTCTGGTGCTCATAAACTTACGGGAATACCAAGCAACTGCAAATCTCCTTGATGGAATTATGCCTCAGGTAAACCTAGCAAAGCTTTTCCCTCTCCTCTTTGAGAAATAGGAAACTAAAAATTGCTTTTGTCAGGTGCTCGAATGGGAGGATTGCGCGTTATCCGCGCAACTCTACTCATCTCTGGTGGATTCATATATTGGTCTTGCAGGAGAAACAGAAAAGCATTCTTTGTCACAACAATCTCTCCTGGATACCTCCCTAAGTTTGATTGATGCTTCCATTCATGGTGAGAACACCCCCCATTTCTGTTTATTCTGCGCACTGACCATGGGATACTTTCTTAGAATACTCGAAGATAGAGGATCTTAACGGTCAATGCGAAATGGTGGCCAAAAAGGCAACCGTTATGCATCTCTTGGGTGCCTCAGATTCGGCTGAAGAGACTGCTGCCAGATATATGGAGCTTATAAAAAAGCAGCCAGAACTTGGACGGTAGCCATTTCTGGCCTAGAATTCGTTGGTTGACTGAGCTGGAGAGCACATTAGGAAACCAATCAGCAGCCTGAAATTTTGACGTTAAGCGCATGCCGCAAGCAACAAAGTTCCAATGGTCAAGAGCAGAATGTAGACTTGATTCATGGCCGGTCGTATATTTCAGACGCGGTACTTTGGGAAGCGCTCGTTAAAAACCAGCACCTTCTTAACGTCTAGATTCCTCCTTTTTCATATGTTAAGCAATAATTCCACATCAGGGAAATTTTAATTTAGTGCGATGTGTTTTATCGGATGTAGAAAATCCGCGATCATGCTTGACATAGTCACCGATTATTCTCATCTTCAAAAGTTGTTTCCGCACCTCTCCTAGAGTTTGCATGACAATCGTATTCACATTTGCTATACTTCCACGAGGTAATCAACAAAATTGCTTTCTCATATACACTATTTGTATCTGAAATTACACCCCGCACTCGCACTATACGAAATAACCCTCAATTGCTGCAGCAGTACTGTATCTACTCGTCCCGCTTGTGGTAGTTGACATTGTCGTTCCAGCTGGTCAAAGGTATTAGCAGAGGCAACCCAATTTATATTATGTCCAATGGGAAGTTCGAAAATTCGATACGTGAACAGGCATCGCTTCAGGTAAGAAGATGTTTCGGGAGGATCAATTGACTTACAACAGGGTCTGATTCATCATATTTGTTAGCTTAAAGCAATTGAGCGAAAAGAACGGGCGTACTAACCTTATCACCGTCTCCCCAGAAGAAGTTCTTGGTTCTCATGTTCTGATACGGGTACTCGGTACGCTCCTCAAGCGGGGGCTCGTGCGCCCAGTGCGCCCAGTGCTCGTTCCACAGGTTGTAAGCATTGACACCTGCGATGATCAAGCAGGGAATGGTGGCGCTGTTTTTGGTAAGTCCATCTGGATCCAGATCTTCGACGAGTTAAGGATGAATTTACTAGATTGAGAGCTTTCTCCAGAGCTCTGCAAAATCTATCAGTGCTATTGTTCTCGTAATGTAACGGACTTAAGAAGCCAATTGAAACTAATTGGGACGCTTACCGCTCGATTGAGCGGCGTGTTGCTTCACAGCCGCTCTTTCCCGATTGAAAGCATTGTCCTGGGGGCCGCGGAAGCTGGTCGACTCAAAGCGGCGCTGAATGGTCGAGCGCATGACTGGGGCGCGCAATTGCTGACCGGCGCGCTGGGAAGCGCGGAGAAGAGTGCGTTGGGGAAACATGATGTGCCACGATTGACGGATGAGAGCTGTTATGGGTGGAGATGAGGTGAAGTGATGGTGCAGCTCCTTTCACTTGCCAGTATAGACGAACGAGAGAGCGAGTACCATCTCGCTTATTTGCTTCGGTTTGGCGGCGTGGAGATTGGAGGGATTTCCTTTGAGATTCGAAGGATGACTCAGCAGGCTATATCACGTGATGCAGGTCTCTATTGTGTACATGGGATGATGTCAGCGAATAGTTTCACTCAGAGCTATTCAGATTATTATTGTTGACTACTTACGTTTGAGCGCATTTAGAGCGATCGGAGTTGCAATATTTGAACTAATTTTGCTTCTTCTTTATCATGGTTCTTTTTCAATTATTTTGCAAATATATGAGGTGCGATGTAGTTTGAGATACAGAACGCTCTCAATACAATGAGTCTCAGGATCACGACTTGGAATGGTACGCAGAATGCAAACTTCACTTATAGATCAGAAGCTAATTTATTATAGTCAATGGAATCAGGTGCGTTGCCCAATTCAATCGCATCGCCTTTCTCAAACAATTGCGTCCTTCTAATTTGCCTTTGATCCAGGAATCCATTCAGTTATCAGCCATGGCGGGACCAGAGAACTTTCACCGTATGCCTACCCTCTTCCAGTGGTGTCCTTGATATTAACTCTCTAATTTGACGTATTAAGGCTATGTTCGATATCCTCCAAGCGGATATTGTGATCATGCAAGAGCTGAAAATTCAACGGAAAGATTTGAAAGATGACATGGTGCTTGTACCTGGCTGGGACTGCTACTTCAGTCTTCCTAAACATAAGAAAGGTACGCCTTTTCCTTTTAACTGTCTTTAAATTTGTGGCTCAGACTATAGCAGGATATTCCGGCGTTGCTATCTATACCAGGCAAAGCGTTTGTGCTCCAATCAAGGCGGAAGAGGGCATTATCGGTGTTCTGTGCCCACCAAACTCATCGACCTGTTACTGTGACCTTCCAGAAGATCAAAAAATCGGTGGCTATCCGACGGCTACTCAGCTCTCTGTTTGCCCGGTCGATGCTAGCGCCTTAGATTCTGAAGGCCGTTGTGTTGTTCTGGAATTTCCTGCCTTTATTCTAATTGGGGTTTACAGCCCAGCCAATAGCGCAGGTAATAGAGACGACTTTCGTCTAGGATTTTTAAATGCGCTTGATGCGCGTGTCAGAAATCTTGTCTCAGCTGGCAAGCATGTCATCGTCGCGGGCGATCTCAACGTGTCTCGAGACGAACTGGATTCAGCGAATCCGGTGGAAACCATGAGAAAAAGCGGTCTTACTCCTGAGGAGTACATTTCGACACCTACAAGGCGACTTTTTAATCAGCTATTGTTTGAAGGCAAAGTTCTAGGCCAACGAGACGAAGGCAGAGAGCAGCCGATGTTATGGGATACCTGTCGCGGCTTCCACCCAGAGCGCAAAGGAATGTTCACATGCTGGGAACAAAAGATAAATGCTAGACCTGCAAACTACGGCTCAAGGATTGACTATGTTCTCTGTAGCATAGGCATCAAAGACTGGATCTCTGATGCCAATATTCAAGAGGGGCTTTTGGTAGGTGAACTGAAAGATGCGATGATCATGAATGTGGCTAATGGCGCAGGGATCTGATCACTGTCCAGTATATACAGTAATAAAAGAGAAAATCAATGTTGGTGAAAAGCAAGTTCACATATATGATCTGATGAACCCAAACGGGGTGTTCAAAGCTGGAAAACGAATACGCTCGTATGACACAAAATGGCTTCCTGCTTTGTCTGGTCGCTTGATTCCAGAGTTTGATCGGCGTCGAAGCATTCGAGATATGTTTACGAAAAAGCCGTCTCTCACCGCCGCATCAAGTTCAGATACCACTCCCACTTCGCAAGATCGACCTTTGCACATATCAAATGCTGCAGCTGGTCGTACATCGAATGCTCTCACACCAGAGGCTGAATTACATAGTCTTGGTTCTGAAACTCTCACCCCCAATTCCGAACCTTCAAATTTACCGTCCCCTGAGAGATTGAAGTTTCCCAGCTCTAATGGCTCAACACTGGGGGAAAAGAGGGATGCTCAAATGCCACATCAATCTCAGCGGCCAGCTAAACGTAGCAAATCAACTGCTGTGTCCGCTGCTAGTGGCCCAGAGAGGGGTCAAAAGAGCCTGAAGGGTTTCTTCAAGCCAAGATCTTCTGGACAGCTTAATGGTAGAATAGATTCCAAGGCCGATGATTTATCAGTGCCTTCCAGCTCGCTTGAATCAAGTCTGCAACGCTCCTCATCGTCCACTGACGACGTCAAGGTTCAATCTAATCAATTTCGCGCTGGTTTTTCGTTTACCAAGACTGGCGATTCTCAAGACGTATCAAAAACGGATTCTCAGAGCAATACATTCCGCCCACCGTCCCTTCCATCAGCGGAATCGGAATTGAAAGAAAGTCAAGAGTGCGAGGGGGTTGTCGATCCAATTGTCACAAAGGAGTCATGGTCAAAGCTTTTCAGCAAGCCCGTCGCACCTCGTTGCGAGGGTCACAATGAACCGTGCATAAAACTAACAACCAAGAAAAGTGGGTTCAATTGTGGACGTGCGTTTTGGATATGTCCAAGGTGAGCATCGTTCGTGAAAACTTGCATTCGCTTTCCATAAGCTGATTATGGTTCCTCTTGCGATAGGCCGGTCGGTCCTACTGGAAGCAAGGAGAAGGGGACGGAATGGCGGTGCCAGACGTTTATATGGAGCAGTGACTGGAACGCCCGCGACTCTGGCCCGTGAATTTATCATGTTGGCGCGAGGGAAGGCGTAGATCTCTTCGCATTCGACAGAAACCCCCGCGTCATACTTACAAGCTAGCTTTCCTCTCCAAGGAGTCTTGTTGTCAAGATGATAAGGAGGTTCGGCCCCTCCTCGGACGCTCGAAGTTCATTTGCCTATATCCAGCGCTGGCCGGTCTTCTTTATCCGCAAGCGGGTAGATGTCATGCAGCGCAACGTTCTCTGCTATGTACCTCTAATATCAGGCGCACAATTATAGCCATTTGGGTCGCGAGCAGAGCCCTTCATCGCCTGCCATAACCTCGACGACTTTTAACCAGTCAATATCTCACACTCTCAAGCAGTCGATATGAGTAAACAAAATACATATGTAAATAGATATTCGCTTATGTCTTCTTAATGATACCATCGATTGTGCATATTATGATACCTCTTGTCCACAGCCAAGATCAACTACTCTGTATACCCGCGTCCAGCTCACAAACGCCGACCATCCCCTTTGTGGATGGGAGGTATACAAGATCCATACAAGAATGACTTTTGCCAAGGTGTACCGAATAATACGTAGCAATATAACAAGAGCGTCCCTGGTTGGCATACTTCACTCAAGAAATACATGCCTTCATACATTGCCCCGAAATTGAATCGCCAGCCTTTCCGGCCTAATGCTCTCCCTTTCTCAAACCCCTTTATCTTTCTTGAAAGCACTAGTCTCACAATTGCCAAGGAACGGTATCATTCATCGGGACTCAAGATGCGCTACACCTTGACGGACTCTTGTCTAAAGGCTAGGGCAGGGGCTTGGATAGCCATGAGGATGATCATGTGGTCCGAAAAGGAATCACCAAATCCGGTCGGGCATCTTAAAAGGCTAGAAGCATCCGAGCTTAACTTGTAAAATGAGAGAGGCGCCTTGTATGTAAATTGGTTGAGATTAAATCGTAGTTTCTTTCTGCACCCCGGTTTGATTGAAGTAATTTTCGGATCCTGCGTTTCGCACTCCCGAAACCAGCACGGACCCTTTGAAACCCTACCCCTCCCACATCAAGCTAGGCCCCGCCCTTCGTCAACAAAGCGTATAGCCGAGGCCCCCACGGAAACTATCCTTGAAACGGCAATTTTGGACCGCAACCGTCGACATCACAACAACAAAGAAATGACCGTAATAGTGTGTTCGAGGGTTAAACATGTCTTTCAACGTAGTGGTAGTTCAAAATTAAAATCTAACTAGAACTTCAAGTAGTTTTTCTCCTAAACTATATTGCTTGGTTTCTCACAAAGGCAAATGAAATTTTCTCTGTCCTCAGGAAAAGCGCGGTGTGAGGACCAGTCTTCATGACAGAGGTCAATCAGAGAAAGCAGAGATACTGCTTGACAAAGTGACAATAAGCGCATCTTCTATTAGATTAGTAAAACTTTGATGGATGGGCATTGTTTATTTCTGGAAACGACTGGCTTTACGTGACATAAATTAAAGGCCCAAGTGTTCGAGGTAGATAATGACTAGTTTTTTGGAATGGCAATTAATCTGCTTGAAGATATGCAGCATTCTCATGAAAGCGCAGCCAGTATACTTCATGGAAGAACCTGCCAGCGGGCATATGCAAGATTGTAAGCCTGTATTTTGTGAAGATTTGTTTTTATTCTCTAATTGCTAAGGCTAGATATCTAACTACACGATTTGAAGAGCTTTAACCATCCATTGAGCGTCGAATTGTCGCAGAAAACGGCTAACCACCAACACATTCGATAGATTTCATCGCCTTAAGCTGTAAAACGATAATGCTGATGTTAAAAGAAATTGAAAACACAAAGCGGCCTCTTGAAGTAGCTGGAAAACTTGACAAATTCAGCGTGACTTCACAAATACTTTTAATAAACCAAATTGAAAAGACAATCTGAGCCATACGTATTGCTTGAAAAAGCAGATGAAGAAAATAGGAGACAATCTCAATCCTATCAAAGTGGTTGGCTCAAAGGAGCGACTGCATGCGTCTGCACTCGGAATCAGAATGAGCTTCGGCGAGATGCAGTCCATCGTCAAACATGTCCGACTTGAAGGCTTTAGCTAGTTCTTCGGCTTGACGCAAAGCATCCCTTTCAACTTGATCCCAGCTGGCCGTGTTCGTGAAAAACTGCTCATCCTCAATGCATCTCTCGGAGAGAACGGAAGAGAGCGCCGCTGGAGCAACACTCTGGATCCGAGAAGCATCGTCGGACAGAGGAGGGGCTGAGGCATTGGCGACGTTCCAGTCAAGAAGGAAATTATTGAGAGCTTCTTCGTCGAGCGGGAAGTTGATTTCTAGGTTCGCGCTTTTGTTGACCTTGAACGCCGGGACCAGCTGATCTTCGGTTGGGACTTCTCGAAGGATTTCCAAATGTTGCACGAAGGCAGAGTCAAATTCCTCCTGAGTAGCAGGGAAAATCCAGTGTTCGTTTTGTTCCGGTGGAGTGTCTGCGATGGTAGCCGGCAGTTCATGGGTGCAGTCGGCGACTGGCACAACAGGAGTAGTGGTCGGGTCACTGGTGCTAGCATGAGCAGGACCGCCTTCAGCAGAATTGCCAGTATTCTTGAGCGCCGCGGCCTTGCGACGTGTCATGCGGCGTTTCTTCTCAGAAGCCTTGCGTGGCTGATATTGATAATTTGGATGAGTCTCGTGGTGCTTGCACTTGAGAATGTCGGCGAGAGCGAAAAACTCAGCTTTGATCTCGGGTTTTTCGTATCTCCACTGGCTACCAAGAATGATGGCTAAAGAAAAGCACATAAGTGAGATTAAATTCCCAAAGATAATTGCGGAATCGGACTTACAAATATCATTGTTGCAAATGTTAGGGTTGTTAGCCTTGACAATTGGATGGTGATGCCGACGGTAGAGAATAAAAGCATTAGGGGGACGTGGAACCCTTCCGGCTCTTCCGTGGCGACCGAGTCTCTGCGGCGTTCCATCGGGTCCGGTCATGACGACAGAATTGGGAGAGGGCGACAAGGTATAAGTGGAAGTATCCTGAATATTTTGAAGTGCCGGGTGGAGTGGCAAATTCTCAGGCTCTGGCATAAAAATTCTAATTGCATTATTTGCCCTATCCTCGAAGACCTGGGCCTGATTGCCGGTCAAGGCGCTGAAGAATGTCAGTAGAACGTCAACAAGATTTCTCGTTCAATTTTACCTGTATCTGTTTGCTAGAATCCTAATTCCATCGTTTCCAATGAATCGGCGTATTTCAGCAGGGAAGGAAATCTCGGGTCCACGAGAGAGCTGAACCAAAGATGCGTGCCAGAGACGCTCAAGCTTCTGCTGCCGGATGAATGCCGGATTCGCCTGGGCATTGGCGAGGGTAGTGTTGTTGTTCATCGTGAAAGCAGAGCTAGACTTCGAATACAAGTCAAGGCTACTGCTCTGTAGATATTATTCGATGATCAGACTAGGTTCATAGCAAGCATGAGAATAATAGGTTGCGAGAAGCTTACCTGCAACGGATGAATGGAGCAATGAAAGTTTGAAGATTGAGAACGGACGAATTGAGCTGTTAAATACTAGCGAAGCAAAATCCGGGGGCTGGTTCTTTGTTCCCCCGTCAATAGAATAAACTGGGGGAGGCGGGGGGAATAGTGAATTTATGGAACTCCAGACCAATCATATGCCGGCGTCCTTATTGAAGATGCCCATCAATAGGATTGTCAATAACCCAGCCTCAATAGCATTGTCATATGACTCACCCAATAGAACCTGGCGAACAACCGTCAATAGATATAAAATTGCATAGCATGAAATCTCAGGGGCATAAATTTACCAGCTCCTCATCATTTGCAATCCTGATCCAGACCATTCGCCATCACCACGAGTAATCTCAGAGGCATAAGGCTGCCACGAAGACATGAACGAAGCAGAGAGAATTTTCTTTTTCCATCCAAATAACAAGCGCAAAAATGATCAGAATCCCATAAAAGACTTCCGATCTATCTTGAAAAAATACCGGAGATTCGATCCCAGGACGTTTGCCGGAGAAGGATGGCTTACTCGGGACGAACTCATTGACGAGCCATTCACGTTGCAACGGACACTTGCTGTGAGACCGAAGTCAAAGCTTGACGTGAAACGCCTGTTGGAACTCAATCGCGTTTACCAGCGAGACGACGTGTGTGGTAGCTGGCTTCTTGCTCTGTCCAATGATCATCATCTGCCTGGTGATAATAAATCGCAAATAGCTATTCATCGATCTGCAATCCGTGCTTTGCTCTCAGAGTAAGTATTGCCCCTATTCTCTGCCGATCGACTGCTTATTTCAACCGCTAGGGAATCCAATAAAGCACTCCATGACCGGAACCTATTACGCCCTCCCCTTGGATTGAGCCCCAGTCACAACCATATTTTGGAGGAATTCTTCAGGGAATGCGTCTATCCAAACATAGCCGAAATATTTTTCTTTGCGAACATTATAGGCATTCCAATAACCGGGATTGAAATGTGGTGTAAGAGATTCCCCCATGTGAAACATACATAAAGAACGATTCTGATTCTTGACCTCTAGTCCAGAGAAAACGCACCGTGCTTGAACCGCTCAATGTTGCACGAAGGATAAGTGTGAAGGGCATGACCCCACACCATTTGGTCATCGATAAAAGTCGACTTTGGTCTAACGATCGAGGTCGCCAGTAATATTTTCGAAGAGAGCTAGGAACCCAATCATGACACACAGTTACTGCTTCATTATGTCATTCGTGATTGGCAATCGCCCTCTCTTTATTTGGTTCGCAATGCGTGTTTCAGCCTTTTTTGTCCTTGAGAAGAGACTAAAAACCAAGGCAGAAATGCGGACATAGACCTTCCATTTCTCTTGTGCTGAGGAGACACTTTCAATGAATATTTGATTCGAAACTAGGATGTCAATATAGACATTAGTATTCTGTTTCCGCTAATATCTCATGGGACAAAACATAAAAACCTTTCGTCGCATACCATCTCTGATACAAATTGTTCAAAGAATTATGGGCTGATTTCTAATAAGGATTTTGCGAAGTTCTTTTTATTTCACCGACTTTCCAATAAATGTTTCAGTCTCTCGGTCAAGAGGAAGCCTTTCTTTTTCCTTTCAGCAGAAACGTCACAAATTAGCAAGGCCCTCATATGGATTCAGTTGTCTGTTCAATATTGCTTCTTTTCTACATCAAAAGCATCAGCGTCAACATCATACGAGAGAATCAACCACTTAGCTCCCTCACTTTGCAGCTTCTCGACCACCATTAAAATTGTATTTTCGGTCGGGGAAAACAAAGAAGGGAATGGATATTCATCGATTCTGTTCGGACCGTTATCAAATTGATCTCCCTTTTCTTTCTTTGTCTTTTTCCTTTTTTGTGCCCCTAATCATCCCCGCAATCTTCTCTCATCGTCTCGAATTTTGTTTTACATATTTCAGATCGGCAGAAAAAAAATGTCTTTGAATCAACATCATGTACGGCGGCCTCAGATTGAATATTAAACGCCCCATCACTTGTCAACAAAATTGTACACGGAAAAAGATACACGCAAGCAGCGGTTTCAATTTGGAACGTTGTCTATCCCTCTAGCTAAAGGGATGTGTCTTTTCTAGCTTTTACTTAGCAACATAGCTTAGATAGTCCACTGAGAAAATACCAAAAAAAGGATGAATCTCCCCATAAATGCATATCTCCTCCTAGATCAATTTTTCGTGCAATCTCATTGCGTTAGTTCAATGCCTTCATTCTGCACAACTCGGAAATGCAATTTCAGTGACAAGGTAGAACCTTTGCCATGTCGCCGGAGCTCAGAAGCATGCCGTGACGTCGCGCGTTGCGTTGGTTGTCGTTGGCTTTCCATAGGTTGCCGCGGCAGCAAAATGTGGGGAGGAAATTCCGGTGGCGGTGTCTAAAGCGCCCTTCCCGATTTGGGGGGTCCTCCTTCCTATTATGGACGCGACTTAGCCACCACGGCCACAAGTCCCTTCCGTTTCCCCAAGCATCGTTTTCCATAACACACTTTGTTCGTGATCACTATTCGTGCCGGTTGAGTACGGAAATGAAAGGAAAACCGGTCCCGATATTTGACACAATGCTTGTATCAATATAAATCTAATATGGTGCTCCGGGTTCTCCCGTTCATCTCTTTAGTTCTGTTGAGTTCCGATCTCTTCGTCTCCCCCCCCATTCGTAGGGCGAATATTTGCATGAATACCTCGGAATGGGACAATGCCTCCCGATATTACCCATATTTACATATTTACATTGATGTTAGACCAGGACAGGCACAAAATTTTATTTATCCGAATCACTGTAAATGACTGCAACTCAATACGGAAATGGCCCAAGAATGCAAGTAGTACAAAAGAAAAATTTAAATAGGGAAGGGAAAGAGGGAGGTATGGGGCTTCGCGTGGAGAATATAGCAGTGGCGAGAATTTTTCTGCCAGTGAGATTTGTGATCTGACCTCGGGCGCTCAAAAATTGTCTCTATACAATATACCTCTAAGTCGGCGCAGAGACAGAGGTTTGAGCAGACGCTGTTGAGAGTTGTAAAATGTAGATTACAAGAAGAATGTAGATCTTGCGCAATATCTCCAAGTAAACGGGGTAGACGCGTAAACGAAAAGGAGGCACTTTGATGAAAAACATTTTCGGCAAAAATTTTACTTTGCTAACAAACTTAACTTGAAATTAAATATTCTGTACATAGTGAAGAGTGGTATTTGCGCAAAGACGCGAAAAACAAGCTTGAAGAGTATGGCAAATCATGCACGACAAGTGTTCATAGTGCAAATAGAGGCGAGGAGATGCAGACTACTCTTGATAAGAAATTTTGCGCATCTCTCCCAAACGCTGTCTGGCCTGGGCGAGATTGTTTTCC
The DNA here is from genome assembly GCF_001619985.1 of Xylona heveae TC161. Taxonomy (NCBI): domain Eukaryota; kingdom Fungi; phylum Ascomycota; class Xylonomycetes; order Xylonales; family Xylonaceae; genus Xylona; species Xylona heveae. Next base: position 1,042,651 of record NW_017264202.1, on the reverse strand, counting down.
AGCTGGAGGATTTCCACCTGCAGCCGTCGATAGTGTTAGCCGACGCCATTTTCTTATTAAGTTTCCCAGGGGCGGCGGGAATCTCATGCAATCATGACATACCTGTTGTTCCATCTCCCGAACCTTGAACTCGTGACTGCTCAGCTTGGTATAATCTACAACCTCGTTCTCGTCTTTGTTACGTTGGCTGATGATCTCTTGAACCTGCCGGACCAAGGAGCGGCAAGCACTGGTGACAGCCTTGCTGGCGCTCTCGAGACGATCTTGCGTCTTGCTCATAAAGGTAGCCTTGACTCTGCTAGCAGCCACCAGCTGTGCGGTTGAAGCGGCGACGTCATTGCTGGCCACGATGAGCTGCTCAGGGCTATTGCGGCCGCTAATAACACCGTCTGCTGTTTCAATCAGCGTGTTGGTGGAAGTGGCGACTGCTTTGGCAGCGCTGATCAAGCCTTCGGTCCAGCGGTTGTTCTTCTTGTAGAATGCGGCTCGGGTCGAACTGCCACGACCTTCCTTTACAATTTCTTGCTGAGAGATCGTTGCAGCCTTGATGAGCTGCGCAATAGCGTTGGTGACCGCAATGGCGGCTTCAAGGATCGAGCTGGGAAATGGATCAGTATTATTTTAATGGTTGACATATCTGTCAAATACTTACTCGTGGATCTTCAACTCGTAGGTCGAGTAGCTCGAATCGCGCGGCTTGTTCATAAGCTTAGTCAGTTTCTCCGTCGCGGCTTCAATGGCGGCTGCAGCATTCGTCATTTCGCGATCGACAAGGTCACCGAGGTCGCCAGTAGTGTTGGTGAGCTTTCCGCTCTTGGGTGCAAATGTATCTGCCAGCTTGGACAGCTTCTGCAGCTGAATTTGCACTTCGTTATTGTTGTTGATGACAACATCAGTCTTTTGCAGCGGTTCGAGACCATCCAAGCGGAAGGAAAGGAGGCCCCTAAAAAAGCTCACGGTTGAAGAGGCGGACTGACGAGCGGCGGTTGTTAATTGATCCGCCTTTTTATCGTCAGTAGCAAGGCGCGTAAGGCCTTTGGTGTTGCTGAGTACTTCAGCAATCGATCCGGAGAAAACGGAAACAGTACGTATGATTCCGGAATGATCGCTGTTCGGGCCGTCGGCAATAAAGTTGTTGAACGCGGTCGAAAATTCCATAGCACTGGCAGACGCTTTTTCAATCGTAGACAGGACATAAGCCGGCGACGCGTTCTGATTGCCAGCCTGCATGGGTGAATCGAGTTCGTATAAAGCGTCGTCCACTCTCTCGACTCCGCTTTGCAACACCGAATCTGCGCCGTGTTTCAGTATTACTGCCGCAAAGGGGTAATGGCCCGTTCCTTCACCTACCAACTATGTCGTTAATCTTGCGAATGTTGTCTAAAATCAGCGTGTCAATTTGCCCATCCAAGGCATGGTCTGTGTGCTGTTGGGACTTCACGACGTCAGCTTCTCTTTCGACCAGGACGTGATTTTGCAATGCCCACCATCTTCAAGTCGTTCAACTCTAAAAGAGTCTGATCCATGCCGGCTTTGAAGATCTCGAGTTCCTCTTCCTTCATGCGAAGCGTACGCTCAAGATCTGAATCGCGATCTCCAACCTTGCCCTGCATGTCATCGAGGGCGCGCGTTTTGTTCTGTCTCGACCATCAGCATCACAGGATATATTAGCGAGGGAAAGCCTTACCCGGAGGGCTTCTTCGAGGTCTGCCATCTCTCTGTTGTACTTCGCAAGCATGGAAGAAAGCTCGGAGCCCTTTGCACGGTCGGCATTATCGGCTCTCTCGAGAGCGAAGCGAAGCTCTCGCTTGAGCTTCTCCAATTCTTCTTTGTTGCCCTGCATCTAGGTAAGCTATCATGTATAGAGCTGGGAAAGGTACGGAGGGTCGAACCCCTTGGAGTCTGTCCTTTTCGTGAAGGGCGCGGTCTCTTTCGCGGATCATATCAGCGAGTTCAAGATTCTTCGTTTTAATCTCACGCTCCAATTTCTCGCGGCGATCAATTGCCTCTTGTGCCGAAGATGCTTTCAACTGGACTTGCTTGAACTTTTGTAGAAGCTCCAGGTGTTCATGGCGTAGTTGAGAGTAGAGCTTCGCAAGCGCCTCATATTTTGACCGCCACGTATTCACTTGCTCTGTCGAAAATTAGAATGAAACACGGAAAAGAGTAATATGCACTGACCTTGCAGAGCCCTAATGTGGTCATCCTTGGAAGCATTCTGTTGCTGGGAGTTTGTGTTGAGCTGCGCAAGTTCCGTTTCCAAAGCTTTCAGCCGCTGTTAGTATACGTTAGCTGGAGTGACTCGATGAGTTTCCGGGGAAAAAGTAGAATGACCTTGTCATATTGTTCGAGCATCAGCTGATCCCTTTCATACTGGGCCCTGGCATTGAGATTCTCCCTTTCCAGCTCGGCCATCCGACCCTGTGTCTGTTGCTGAAATTGGTCCCGCATGAGCTGCTCCTGGGCAAGTCGCTGTTGCTCTGCTTGGATTCTCTGCTGCTCCTCAAATTCCCTTTGCGCTTGCTGTGCCTGCAATTGTTGTTGATACTGCGCAGCCTCCCACTGTTCTTGCAGCCGTCGTTGCTCTTCTGCATACTCGTCCTGCTGCCGTCGCTGCTCATTTTTCCAGAATTCGTTGATCGGCTCAGGATCAATGGAGGCCGGACGAGGGGGAGGTGGCGTGGGCTCTTTCTCCAATTCCTTGGCGGGACGTTGCGGTAAAGCTGGCCGTTCATCATCCTCGGACAGAAGATTAGGTGGATCTTGCGGGAGTTTCGGTACGGTAATCAAGCTAGTGAGATAGCGCAGATTGGAGCACTCGTAGTAAAACTTAACAAGTCTATAGTGTTGGGCATTGTACCGTGATCGCAGGGGCTCGAGCGCGTCATCCTCACCAGTGGCTAGGGAATAATGAGTTGAGTCCTTTTCAAAAGAGTAGAGGGGAAAACACACTGGTGTGCATGGCCCGAAGCATGCTAGTAATAAATTTATAGATTCCATAGCTTTCCTGCACCAGTCCAACCAAGGATGAGATTCGACACTCATTATTTGCGCCGCTCCGAAAATGAGAAAAGACGAGCTTTTGGAACGTGTCAATCTGATCCTGTAGTGTCATCAAATCGGATATAGTTTCGTATCTCCATTTGTGTCAGCTGAATATTCAGGGCTACAGGGCATCGATCGGCGCTTACCCCTCGTTCGGGTCATTGATGGTTTTGAGACTGATGTATTCCTCGTATTCAAAAGTTCCTGGTCGAGAATCAGATATATGGTGGAAACGTCACTACAGGTGTGATAGACCATACCATTGAATTCAGGATGCTGCCGGTGAAAAGCGAGCTTAGCCAGCAAGAAATATATGTATTCCCGGATGAGCTGTCCGTAGCCTGTTTGCCAGATCAATATCTCGACGCCATTTATGACATTCTCCCGATGAAGATGCCAGACAGTAGATGTAAGAGCGCACCTCTCATTCCATCTCCGCTGATTCCTCTGGTCAAACTTTCTAGCCAATTGACGTTGGCTTGGGCTTCGCGAAGCGTGATCGGGTGGCCTTCTTGTAGCACTTTGTGGATAGTGATGAGCGCCTTGAACGTCTGAACCTCGTCTGCAAGTATAGGTTGCCTAAGAGGTCTTCTGTCAGAAAGATTGCTCCCGGTGGGAAGAGGCCATGTCGGCCGTTGGCAAGATTGCTCACACTTTCATTCCAGCCCAAAAGGACTGAGAGGATTTATGGTCCCACGTATAAACAATGCAGCTTCGCACATGCTTGCCTGTATGCAGGTGAGCGTCTCGATTATCGGGCACGGTGCGACAATTGCTTTTTTACGTACGTTTGGGAGCGGTCTCCTCTGCAGCGCATTGAGCAATTTAGTGAGCGATCCACAGTAAGAAAGGGGTTAGGGAGCTTTTGTACATACCGATATTCGTCGCCTTACGAATGTTAATCGCCAAATCCGACTCTGACCTGCCAGGGTAAATAAGACAAGAACTCTCTGGGACACCGGATCCCAGGAAATATTGGCTTACTTGCTCATGTCGACATGACGGGTAGTTGGCGGGGAATAGCTCGCGAACGACATGTTGGCGCGCTCCCCCTCATGCACCGATAAGTGTTGAGACAAATTGGCAGAATAAGAACCGGAATGATTTGAGTACGGGGTAGAAAATGCCTAAAGACAGGTGAGAGAATGTATCTGGCGAAAATGCCAAGGATTGAAGCAATGATAGTGAAGAAATGAGCTGTATAATGATACTGTTTAGTTAGGTAGCATGAGGCTGTCAGTTACTATCGGCCGGAGCTTTCCAACGTCTCGGCAAAGCCACAACTGACGAGTCAGCTCCGGGACACCTTTAGCCTATCGCTTGCGTCAGCCAACACATAAGACGCCCTTCAGTTTTTAGGCATCAATTAGTTGAATGATCGATGATTGTTGCTTGACTGGCCGGTGAAATAAATGCTTTAGTAGCTACCTAGTTATCTTTTAGTAGTTTCTAGCTTGAATCTTGATTGCAAGGCATTGAGAGTTTGAGAGAGTCTTGTGCTCCGATAGCTTCTCCAAACTGTGTAGCTTCAGTTCGTTCTCACTCTCAGGAAAGTGAGATAAGCCATCGGCGTGAAAAGTATTTGACCTTCAAAATCTATCAGTTTGGCTGCTTTCACTAGTAAATGACTCTGTGGCGATCAGTCAGTTGGGTATCACATCAGACTCAAAAAAATGTCATCTCCGATGCAGATATATGTTGGAAACATCATGTGCCATGATCAATGTAGACGAGAAGTCGAAGTTTACATTCTTCGGCTGAGAACTATTCATGTCTGCTGGATGAATACAAGTCTGCTTTGAGGTTTTATAGATAGTCTCGCCTCGTACTTCGATATTCGTAGAGACTTCTTCAGCCTTGCTCTGTTGACGTAGATTTCAGAGGCATTGATTGCGCCAACATGTTGTGTGGAGAAGGACTCGCTGGGGAGCTTCAAGCACAATCACCCCTGATATGAACACGTAATGATTGATATGTATCTTTTGGTATGGCAATTGGAAGATACAACGGATAGACTGGTCAATTCTTTCGAGAGGAGGTTGGGGGGGTTTTTTTTTTATTTTGATCTATCTCTGACTATCATATAAAGAAAACATACAAGACCGAAATTGCAAGTGGTTTAAAGAGTGTGAAAAGATTATCAGACGGGGAAAAAAACCGAAAAAATTAAAAACCGAAACCGAAACCGAAAAACAAAACGAATAACGGATTCAATTACGACGGATGGATTTTGCGAAGTGAAAGATACCAAGCATACAGAGCAAAGAAAAAGACGAAGACCGAAAGGTTGGATAATTGCAGAGAACTAGAAACTCAGAAAACCAGCGAAATAACGAATATTATCAGATGTTCTGTGTCCAGGGCATTGCGGGAGTTTTGTCACTACTCCGGTAGAAACTCTTGAAAGAAAACGTTCTCCTCCTCCCCAACTGGACCGCGGTCAGCATTCTTTTCCCTTAGATGCATTGATGAGCAGATTGCTTACCAATGGCTGCCAAAGCGGGACTTCTCGTAGCAGCGTGGTTTAGATAACTTCCCGAGGCCTCATCAAAATACCAGCGATCCTGATTAAAAACCGTATCCGTCGGATTTGGCGCCGCTATGAACAGTTGCTGTTGTAGGTATATAAGGGTAGTTGGTGGCGGTGATGGAGACCACGGCTGCATCACTGTTTGCTGTACATTGGCTGGCGGAGGGATGTTCTCCGGAGCATTAGCTGGCGGCACGGCGAATGATGGATACGGGCCAGGCGGCTCTTGCTTCATTATTTCAAAGGAGACTTTGGCTAGCGGCGCAAATGATGAATTGACTTCGACATAGTCCTTGATGTCACCTCGCGCACCTTCCTCACCGAAATCTGGGGATAAGAAACTATCTCCCGGTTCAAGGTGCCAACAGCGAATTTTCGTCCCGATGATTGTTGCTGCGTGTACTCTTCTACACCCCTTTTCCACAAGCAGATCGGATGTTGCTTCAAAAGCTTGAGTTTCCAGCAGCCTTATCATGTCCGGGCTAATATTATATTTTCGATATCTAGTCGTCAGAATCCTCCGTCAGCATCCGTCAGCGAAATGTATAGCACCCACTGGGCTCAGGTAGGATCATATTTATCGCATAGCCAAGTCAGGAATAGAAAGAAGAATCTTACTGGACGATGAATAGATGAAAAATGCCGTTTGTAATGGACGTATACGTGATTTGTCCTTGGAACCTCTCTGGAGCAACCGTGACGACCTTGTCCGGCTTCGGCTCTGGAGAGATGACGTACTGGTCGCCATGGAAGAATTCATTGGTGAAGAGGTAGTACCAAAGTCTAGAAGAAGCTGCGACAGTGCGGCCTCTTCTGGCGCCCTCCCAAAGGGTATTGCGGCAGTTGTTCGTGATGACTGACATTTTGATCCGGTTTGGAGCAGAAAGATTGGAGAATAGAATAGTATATCTGTGAAGACTGTTACGATTGCGTTGATCGAATTGTGTTCTCAGCTCCACGGACTTCGGTGCCCTTTTTATAGTTTTTTGATCCCCATAATCGCCCTGAGGAAGAGACGCGTGATTGAAGCGAAAGAGGTATGGATTCTTCATGACGCAAGTTTCTGCATGGGGTATATGCCAGCATCGTCAGGTTCCTCAGTTAGGAGTGAAGCTCAAGTTGTACAACGTCTTGTAATACACTGCCTGCATGATACAGTTGATTCCGCATGCTCACATGGTTCCGTTTGATCGAGAATGCATGTTGGCGCTCAAGGCAACCCTGTACATTAGGTCTTTTGCTAGCCACGGACGGATGAATACAGCTCTGAAACAGAAGGCGGACTAGCAAAGGAAGAAAAAAGGCAAACAGAAAGCAATGCCTAGTTAAGAGCTTGACTGAAATGAAACTAGGGAAAGCTGGCAATTCCGTTGTCACGTCAAGTATAAGCTTGTCTCGGGCGGCGACAGGAAAGGTGCTCTAGCCCACGGAGACGCTGGAACTTTGATGCACGCTTTCCATTGGCGGTACTCTCCATGATCTGCTGAACCCTGGCAAAATACAGAACGAAAGGAGCCATGATGCAAAGCCAATACTGAAACTTTAATCGGGGTTGTGGTGACACGGACTCTTTTGCCAACAGCTGCGATAGTGCTGATCAGCTTTGCAAGCTATGCGGAAAGCTGCTCAGTAAGGTTTTCATTTCTGCAGGTATCCGCGTCCTCAGGGAAGATATGCAAATGCTAATAGACTTCAGCAATCAAGGTGGTCTTGATTGCTTTCCGCCCCGAATGAGGCACACATGATCGAAAATGTCAGGATGCCGCCTCGAAAAGAAGGGATGTTTCGAGCTCAATGTTACTCAACGACGGGTAACTGCATATCATTAGCGAGACAGCCCCTCCTTCACCGACTCCTCCTTTTCACTCTTACAGTCTATTACTCCGTTTGAAATGCATATCCATTGACCGAATTTCCCATATATCCCTTGTCAACATGTCGCTACCCGCATCTGTCTCTGATTTTACACCATCTGTGGATTTGTAAGAAGCAATGCCTCACATTTTTCGTGCAGGGAAATTCAATAATATGTATGGGATTCTAATATAACGGACAAAATTCCCGGTCCATTGCTTTAGCGTAAAAGATCTGAGGCAGACAAAAATTACAATTCTGGCCGAATGTAAACGCCACATTTGAAGCTGTATGACCTATCAAACAAGTGAAGAGGCCCCTCCTTGCAATGTCATCTGAGTAAATGCTTCAAGCTACAAAGAATCATGCCATGTCATGTATGCTCGCCTGTCTCCGTTCGGGCATCGTCCGTCGACCCACCTTCTTTCTGCAGCTTTGTGTCATCGGAATTAGATGACGTCTTCCGTTCCAATGAGTTTGAAGTGGCGACAGATGATCTCCGCGTTGAATCAGCATCTCGTAGATTAGTCGATTGACCATCTGCAAGGTCCTCATCCAACTTGAAAGTATCCGGGGTCTCATCCTGGTCTTCAAGCAGAGGGCTAGACGGCTCGGAGTCCAGTGGAGCAGCTACCACAAGAAGCTCCCCTTCATTTCCCGTGTCTTTAGGCCCATCCCCCTTGAGCTGACGAGCCGGGAGCGGAGGTGGTGGAACAGGCCGATCGCTCGATTTGGATTGGTTTCGCTGAGGAAGTGCAGGCGGCGGAAGTGGTTTGCGCTTTGGAATGGGAAGAGGATTGGTAGAAGATCTTCTGTCCGGTGGAGGCAGTGGTGTACCTGGCGGTGGAAGCGGACGACCACGGCCGATCGGGTGTGCAGGAGTGCCCAATTTCTCCCCCTCATCGACTCCGTCGAAACTGGGTTTTCTTTCATTGCTGCGGCCAAGTACGCCCCAACCCCACTTTTTTGCAGCGGCAGCAGTAGCTGAGCCGATTGATGCTAGAGCTTGTCGTTTCTCCGTCGTAGGGTTTGAGCGCATGGACGGAGTGCGACTGGGTTCCTTCAAAGAGCTTTCGCTCGCGATGCTTGTGGATCTGGTGGTGGCAAAGCTGGGCGGGCTGGGCGGATGGGATCCAGAATCCCAGTCTGTTTGGGTACTTTCGGTGGAGGGAAGATTGTTTGCAGCGTTATCAATGTTGGAAAAGTTCAGAGCCCTGCTGATGTCCTTGGCCTGCGACAAAGGTGTGCATTTTGGTGGGGAGCCAACAGGCGTTGCGGTTGGCGATCCTGGTTGCGAACGGCTGCTGATAGCTATCATTACACTTGTTGCGTCCGGCTTCTCGGACTTTGAGGTATCATTCTTGACCGCGTCAACAGTAGTTGTGTCCATTCCAACAACCGGCGTAGCGGAAGAAGCGAATGAATGTGTTCTCATCCCCCTTGGCTTTTGTGTCGGGCTCCTGGGCTCTGATCCAGAGCTTACCCCAACGTCTTTGGGTTCTGGGAGCGGTGAAGATGTGTCGTTTCTAGCTTTGCGTGAAGATGAAACTTGACTGAGGGATGACTGGCTGTCATTAGAGAACAAAGTTGGCATGCTCATCGTCTTCTCCTTGGAGCCAAGTGCAGCTTTGATTTTTTCTTGAGCTGGGTCCTGTTCTTCCTTTTCCACGACTTCCACTTCGCCCTCTTCTGCGGCTTTGTCCACCTTCGTCTCAGGCGCCTGCACGGATTGATCGTCGGCCCAAATTCCACCCCGGAACTTTTGCCTTGAAGTATCGGTAAATGGTGCGTCATCCCAATGAGGAAAAACAAGTGTCTCCGCAAAGACTTCTCTGATGCGGCTTTCAATGGCCCGGAGAATGAATCCGTATGTGATCTGTCGCGAACTCACCACCGGAGCGATAGACATCTCCATTTTGGGCATGCTTTCGAAAGAGAACCAGAGACGATTACTCGGCGGAGGCTTGAAGCGAATGAGGACATGGCCCTGTAGCTTTTTCAAAACCAATGCCAGCACCAACTTTACCTCTCTCGGCTTGATGCGCGAACCCAAATCGATCCGGGCGGTTGTCTCAATTTCGAGTCTGAAATTTCCGGAGTAATCGAGATCAGCTCCTATACAGCAATCTCCGTCCACCGTGAGCTCCTTCAGCCGTGGATTGGTGATGGATGGCGCGGCCTCCCCCATTTCAATTTTGCGAATGACGATATCAGTAAGAAATGTAGGCTTCTTCACCCGAGCAATTTTCTTGGTAATTTTCATTCTGACAAAGTCCTCAACTTCGGCGGTCTTATAGAGAGCCAAGAAGAGTCTTCCGATCAAAGCGTTGAACCAACTGATTTGTAAATGCTCTTCCGAGGAATGCAACAGCTGGACTAGCTTCACGATATGCTTGACCTCAAACTTTTGTGGGGCGGGAGCATTGTCCTGCGCCTGAGGTCTTCGCTCTTGATTTTGAAGGAGTGCAAAGTAAAAGTCTTCCTTCTCCGAAGTGTTTTCAGAAAATAAGAAGAAGGGTTTTGACTGGGAGGTCATGTCAACAACATTTTGTTTCCGAGTGAGACATATAGCGTTCCGTTTAATCCAAAGCTCTCCATCGGGTATCTTGTTGCCACCAGCATAAATGCTAACATCATGATGCGCTAGTGAAATAACGTGGCGGACCTCGAGTTGTTCGGCATCGTCATAAAGCATCAAATGGCCTAGCCTAATGACCCGTTAGCGGTTGCTGCAAGCATTTAGTCTGTTGGAGGAGTCGCACACCTCAACACCACAAAAAACACATTCCTAGCCTTTTTGGAAGCATTTCCGGCTCCTTTTCCTGCGTCTAGGGATGGCGTCTTGCTCCGATCGAAGATGCTGCGGTACATGCTCTGATATACACTGGGACTCTCGGCCACGACCGTTTCTCCAGCCGGCGTTGTGCGCTCAGGAGGCTTTCCATTGACTCCTCCGGGAACATATTCTCTGCAGACGGCAAAATATCCAGCTGCGACATCAGGTTCATGACGGCTTGCTTTGAACTCGTCTGCAAGGTTGGGCGTAGAAGACGTCAAGACGTCTGGATCATCATTGGGAAGCGCCAAAGAGTCTTCTTGATCCTTTGTCGGCTGAGGTATCGGAAATGTAAGATATGCATGCAAAAAAAGAGCTGCAAGGAGTAGGGGTAAGAAAGTCAGTCCGCCGAGAGCGTAAACGACGAGAAAGTAGGCAATAGGGCCCATCTCTACGTGTCATGTCAACCAGACAACTAACGTGGATCGCACATCCATTTGAGACAAGAAATACAATGAGTATCGGATTAGTGGAACTTCTTTGTTTCAAAACTGTACTGAAATGAACTGGTTTCGAGGTGGATGGCAAGTATAGGGTTGGGATTGCTGCCGACGTCTATGCCAGACAGTTGTTGTGAAACTCGACCATGGGCCTTGGAAGCATATTGAGGCCACCGTAAGGAACAAGCCATTGCGGCGTCATTCTTGCCATTTTGGAACGTTTCGACTTACGTACAAATCTCGGGATTGCGGGCTTATCCGAGCTATGGGCGACGGCGATCGGGTAAATCCCACCCAGAGGTCCCACCCCCAGACGGGACACGCGGAATAACGTTGGACGAGTACCTCAAGTATGCATTTACCACGGACCGTTGCTTCTTGACACACGTTTGAGATGTATTCCGTTATCGAGTATACTCCGTATATCTTGCTCTCTATGTATAACTACTGTTTACACACAAATTATTCTGCACATCATTTACTGTCCCAGATAGATGCACAATACCTAATGATCCCGTCTACTCATTTGATGGTAAGATTATGATTGTGTGAAATTCTCCAATACCCGCTGGAATCCTTTTACCGGTGTTTCGTTTACTGCGATTATTGTTGGCAGAATACTCCTGTCAGCATGGGAGATCATCGTTGTGAAGTTCCCTGCGAGGATTCATCGAGGAAATCACAATTATTATGATGGTGTGTGCGAGGACGAGTTCTTGCATTGCAAAAAGGTCTTGGTTGAAATTTCAAAATCAAGTGTTTTTTCTGATATCAAGAAGAAATAGAGAAAGACCAAAATTCTATGTAATGAGAGACCAAACACTTCATCAAAGGGTATATAGCTGCAAATTAAGAAAACAAAAAGTATCCCTGTATTGTCATCATGAGCACCCATTGTCGTCGAGAGGTTTACAGGGAAAGAGATTGGCGATCATAGTGTGTCAACGCCTTCTACCAGTCATATCGATTGATGTCCAGGGCTTCGAGAAGTTCCACCATAGGTTTTGTTGTTCGCACCATATTAGACAGATGAGACATGTGTCTCGTCCTGCTGTAAAATACCGGGCAGTCTTTGCTGTCGCACTTGACGGGTTCACCAAATGCTAGGCCTGCACAAGACCGGCATATTTTCTCCAAATCCGCAGCCTTCCTCTCCGCTTCAGACATTCGAAAACGCAAAGCAGACAACGACGTGTTGGCCTGATGTAAGCACTCCGTGCATATGGGTAGCTCTGCTTCAATCTTCTTGCTGCAGACTGAACATGCTGAGAGCTTCATGTAAGATTCGAGAGTCCGAGAGATGGCAGAGGTAGCGACATCCTTTCCAAGGCCTGTGACGGCGCTTTCGATTCGTCTAATTCTTTGAAATTTGGGCATCTCATCGTACCACGAGCGCACATTTGCTCCGACAAGGTTGAATATTCGCTCAAGCGGAGGGATTATGTTCTTTGAGATATAGTACTCAGCGTCTAGTTCATTATGCCTCGAGAGAAAGTTAGTTGCCACTCCAAAATGACAAGTGTGGTAGTACTTACTCATTGTACAGCAAAGTTTCGGGAGGCACGCACCGGTCAATCAATCGAGCGCCCGGTGCCCCAGTGATTACAACATATGGAACTCGTTCCCCGTATTGTGGTTCTGCTCTAGGATCTTCTAACATACGCTTGGCGCTGATGAGAGCCCCTGCTGGCAGTAATCCTCTATCACTATAGGTCCCAAGCTTAACTTCTCTTGCAAAGCAAAAGTCCTGGATCGAGATGCTGCCTTTCATTATTTTGCTGCATTGACGCTGAAAGTAGTTCTTGACTTGCGATAAGTCAGAGGTTCGGAAAAGTATCTTGAGAGCTTTCTCCTCTATTTTTTGCTCAGCAGGTGTGCCATCGCGTCGAACAGTCTCAATACCCTTTGCATCAAATTCGGGCTGGTCTTGTTTAGGGCTCTCAAATTTGAAACCGACATATCGTTTCTTGGCCAAAAGCACGCAAGGAAAGTACACCTTTTCGAACTTCAGCTTGATCGGTCTCGGATTCATATTGGTGACTTCCTTTGCAATTTCTTCTCCTATTCGGAATGCTTCATCTTTAGAGCGTCCTTTTAGATAAACGAACAGGCTGTCTGTGTCACCGTAGACGACTTCTGCATCCCAGCGTGCAATGGAATGGATAAAGGCAATTGACCTTTCCAGGGTTTCTCGTGCCGTTTGCACGATACTGTCAGCTATCTCGGAGCACGGCATCCTCCCAGAGAAGGATGCTGAGGTGTAGCCATATGTCACGTTCGCAATGAGCTTCAAAGCTAGTTGTCGATTATTGAGAAGTCGCTGCAAGACCTTGTCATCCTTATCGACCTTCATCCCGCTCTTCACCATAACTCTCGTCTCAAGGATCTCTCCGAGCATCTTTGCGAGAAGGGATTTACGTATTTCTGGCTTCACATACATCATGCCATTCGGTGCAACTACAAATATCAGTGAAGAAGATGACTGAGAGGCGACAGAGGAACTCACTGTTTATATGGTCTTCCAGTAGCTCCAGCATTCGTTTCTGTCTTTGGTAGTCTGCAAATCCCATCTTGTTCTGCCCCCTCCAATTCACGATCCTGCCGAGGAAAGTGGAATAGCAGTAATTGTAAGCAATCATCACACTGGGGTACAAGGACTGGAAATCCAAGACCAAGAGTGGGCTGTTATAGAATGCACTTTGTGGTTCCATTACAAGAGGAAGACATTCGAGCGCATTTTGTTGGCCAACCTGCTTCCGACTCGGTGATATTAGCAGGAAGTTCTCAGGTTTTGCGATCCGGAACATGAGCGACTCGACTTTGAATTGCGAGCCCCTTGAGAATACAGAGAAAAAGTCCACTCCAAGGAGACGAGCTTGCTCACTAGTCCTTGGAATAAGCTCGTTGTTTTCGAGAATTGCAAGGTCCAAACGAACCCTCGCAATATAATACTCCAGAACTTTCGCAAGATCAATCGCTCGATTACTTTTGTACCATTCAGACAGATTCTGGTGAGAATAGTGAGGGATCCTTCGCTGAAGGAGATGGAAGACAACATTTTCCATCGTATACTGTAAGAGATTCAATTCGCCGCGCATGGCCCGCCAGATATTTATCATGTGTCTCCCGGTAACCCTGATAGTCGACGTGTGATTGAATCCCCAGCGATCATTTTCTTTACCAAACCGGCCGTGTGACTGGGATCTCATGCGGGAGAATTCGTCACACAGGTTATAATCATACATGCGTCGCGCGCGCTCGATGAGATAGCCCCATGAGGACCCATGGACTTCGTAGCCTGTCAAGATATCAGGATCAAAGCTTCTGACTATATCAACCATCTTGTTTATGAGGTCGAGTTCAGTTGATTCCACATCGACATGTACAGCAGCTAGCTGCGATACTTTGCGGGCCCGGTCCTCATCCTCCGTCAATACTATTATTCCAATTTTATTGTTGTTGTTGTCGTGCTCGTTGTCAAGATTCTGATCGTCGCCATCAATGCACCAAAAAATGCAGGCCACTTCGTCTATTTCAGGGGTTGGTAGAAGATGAGCCCTTGTGTTTACATGAACCTCGAGGCTCATGGTACTCATGTACTGCGCTTCGTGCTGGACACTTGAGCTGTGTATTTTTTGGGAATACTTAAACCCGTGCTTATTTTTCTGAGTCGGGCCTTCGATTTGGGAAATCGGAATTCTGCTGTTGGCGGAAAGCCGCTCAGCCTCTGCTTGCACGGTCTTTCGACCATCTGACTCTGGCAAGACTTCTTGAGTATGCCGGTCCTCGGTGTCCATCCATTTTTCCACTTCGATCCGGCTTGGGGGGAGCTCTCCAATTTCCCAATTTCTGAGACTGCAACATGCCTTTATTTTCTTGTGCAATGAGCATGCACTTATTTCATCTGCTGATATATTGTTTCTCTTAAAACTAAGCCCGTCCGAGTTGAAGTCGGGTAGGAAGGGTACAGTGTGGCTTTCAAGACGAAATTCTCTCCCAGCGTACTCTCGTACACGATCAGGAACGTCTCTTTCATTGCTGTAATAAGCATCTTGATAGATGATTGTTGGAATTCCGTAATCTGGCAAAGTCTTGGATACAAAATCCCGAGAAGGAGCAGGGACGGCATAAATGTAAAGGGAATGGTTTGATTCCAGGCCGAAAGAAGTTTGCATGGCGCTTGACAAGTCGTTTGAAGAAAGCAAAGACACATCTGTATTATCGGAAGAAGTTGCATACTTCGTGAGCTCTCCAAATTCATTGTTCGAGCTGCTTTTGCTTGTTTCATTTCCAGACTGATCAGGCTTGAAATAAGACTTCGAGCCTTTTTGAGACGTCCCGCTGCGTTGGCTCAGTCTTTGAATGGTATCATTATTAAAGGGATCTTTGACTACTGGAAATGACAGTGTTCCCGCCCGGCTAGTATCAATTGCTTTGATAGACCCTTGTAAACATGCAGAATCTTTTGAGAGAAGAGGAGGTAGATCAGGGTTTTGTGCAGCACCATGATGAAGATCTACGGAGCCCGTTGCGAGCCCTGGGCGGACAACGGATATCGACGGAGTATGTCCTGGATGACTGGCTGCGGCTTGGTTCAAGTGTTTCAAATTGGAATGCACGCTGTCATCAATGCGGGCGTCGCCGGTAAAAGTTCGACGGCGCTTCCTGGGTTGACTTCCTTCTCTCCGGGTGCGTTTCGCCTGAGCGTTTGCTGTGCTAATGTCGCTTGTATAATCTAGAGGTATATCAAACCGGTCGGCGTCGAATTCTCGATTCTCATCAACGTCTCTTATACCGACAACGTCTAGGCGTGTAGGTGAGGCTTGAAGTGTTCCATCATGGCTTTGAGACTTGTCGAGTTGACTTGCCCCAAGAATCTTCTGTCGTTCCAAATCATCCGACCTCCTATGCCTGCTCGCGAGTTCGCCCTCGACGTCCTCAACAAGCTGTTCGTCATTACTCAATTCATCTTCCGGATGATCCTCAAAATCATCGGACATATACTCCTCAAATTGGCGGATGAGAGTCTCATCCACATCAGCTACTTGCACGGTGCGATCTCGCTCATCACTGACGGATATTGCATCATTGTCAACGCGGGACGTCAGAGGATGCAAATTCTCCGGAAATAGATCTGCCACACTCTCAAAAGCGGTCCCGATCCGTTGCTCGAAATCCGACTTGGGCACGAATTCGTCAAACCCGACAGACGGTAGGTCATTAGAAGCCTTTTCGTTTCGAATAACATCTTTCACCCGGTCCCTAAACTCGTCTTCATGGATCCAGCCTCCTTTCTCCGAATCTCTAGGATCAGCGGACATTGAGATCAACACTTCTGGCGGGAATGGGCTGCTTCCAGGTGATGCATTTGCCATCTTTGCTTTGCGTCTTCGTGTCTCATCTCTCCACAAACCTGCCATGCTTGGAACCAGCTTTACATCTGGACTAAGCGGTCGAAGGCGTTCAATAAAATCATGGTGTAAGTGTCTTGGTTGGATTTCATGGCGATTTAATATATCTTGCGCGCAAACATCAACCTCCAAGACGCAATGACTCTGACGTGGATGGATGGTCTCATCCGATAACATTTCTGCCGGAATGGACTTTGTATGCCAGAGGTGTCTGGAAGCTTCTGGCTCTGCATACTTCGGGACCGGACTTCGAAATTTTACTTTACCGCAGTCTATATACCCACAGCCGTAAAGATTGTAGTCGCACATCCACTGTAGCAAGAATTGGAGATGACTTTCGAATGGCTGGAAAGTTTGTTTCATGATAGCTCCTTGGCGCAACAAGTCGGCTAGTCGGGTCATATAGACAGGGTCAAGCATATAAATCTTGAAAAAGAATTGATAACCGACGTGGAACCCGTAGAATGGTATTCCTTTGATGAGAGTGATGTGAGCGACAAAGGTGATGTTGTCTCCGCAAAGGTCGCGTCTATATGTGACAGCGAGAGCATGGTCAATTGATAAATGGAGGCGATTGATGTATGCATTGACTGCGAAATACCAGAGATCAGACATGCAAGCCTCTATGAAGCGTCTCATATAAAGAGATAGTTTATCTTACCATCTTCTGAAACCAAGCTGCCTTCATACTGAATGTAGAGATATGGTAACGCGCCATGGACATGAGCGCAAACTTTTTGCCCAGTCTCTGTCGAGCCAAAGACACGAATGACTGGGACCCTTGGGGACCCCTTCAATCGAGCATTCCTGTCATTGAGGCGAAAGTTGGGATCAAATTCTGTCGGTGAAGACTGATAATGATCCACGCAATTCAGTCGAACCCGGAACAAATCCATTATACATCCATCAGACGATTAACTCCCGATGGGGAAAAAGAGGTCGATAGGGCCATGTTAAGAACGAAAACGACATATGTATGAAGAAATTAAAAAAAAAAAAACCAATCGAAATAACGTTCCCAGAATGGAGAAAACACATCCGTTCGAATTTCAGGATTCGGGAATAATAAGATTTATTATATCGTAGCTACAATACTGTAAGTCGCGACACGGCGGAATCTGGGGAATAAACATGCAGTGACGCGATCGTGCACGAAGCGAGACCAAATCCCAATTTAGTGGCTAAAATGAGAGCAACGCTGCTGCAAATTGATTATATAAGCATTGATGCTAAACTTTGTTGACCTTCAGAAAGGCTACTCCTCCTCACTTCAAAGCAAGAAAGTTGCGCGCACTTTGAACATCATTTCGGAGTTGGCGACGAGAAAGGCTGCATATTCGAGCTCAGCTTATCAATCATGCCCCCACCTGGGAAACCTGCCGACGTCTCGGCGGCCAACAAAGAACGCAATGAATATATTCCATCCTTCATCTCAAAGAAGCCCTTCTATATTGACGATGATTCGACAACCTCGGATTACTTGGAACACCAGCGGTTGCAGAAATCCACTTCAGATCAGGCAACCTGGTACGATCGTGGTAAGCGGGCAGGCCCTGCTGCCACGAAATATCGCAAAGGCGCATGCGAGAACTGTGGCGCTATGACGCACAAAACCAGGGACTGTCTAAGTCGACCTCGAAAACAAGGTGCCAAGTGGACAGGGAAGGACATCCAAGCTGATGAAATTGTTCAAGACGTGCAGCTGGGCTGGGATGCGAAGAGAGACCGCTGGAATGGCTACGACGCTTCAGAGTACCAGACAGTGGTGGATGAATTCCAGGAGATGGAGGAGTTAAAGCGACAGACCAAAGGCCAAATGGACGGGCAGCGGAAGCAGCTTGAGAATGGCAACGAAGACGATGAGGGAAATGAAGAGGCCAAATATGCAGAAGAATCGGATATGGGTCGAACGCAAAGTACTGCTACGAGGAACCTCCGGATTCGAGAAGATACTGCAAAATATTTACTGAATTTGGATTTGGACTCTGCAAAATACGACCCTAAAACGAGATCGATGGTCGATGCTGGTGCAACTGCAGATCAATCGGCTGCTCTCGTGGCGGAGGATAACTTCATGCGCGCATCGGGTGACGCAGCCGAGTTTGACAAGGCGCAAAAATATGCGTGGGAGTCGCAAGAGACGGGCGGAAGGAACAAACTTCATTTACAGGCCAACCCCACGTCCGGCGAATATTTCCGTCGGAAGCAGAAGGAGGAGACTGACGCTAAACGTGAAGCTCAGCGCAAAGTATTATTGGAGAAATACGGTGGTGAGCAACACCTGCAACCGGCGCCTCTACGAGATGCAGCAATCACGGAATCGGAACTTTACGTCGAATATGACCCAAGCGGTGGTATAAAGGGGGCTGCAAAGGTTTCCGCCAAGTCCAAATATCCTGAGGATATTCATCCGAATAATCATACTTCGGTATGGGGTAGCTGGTGGTCAAACTTCACTTGGGGTTACGCCTGCTGCCATTCAACAGTCAAAAACAGCTACTGCACAGGAGAAGAAGGAAAGAAGGCACATGAAGAAGCTAGCCAGGCAAGACTTGGCGAAAGTTTGCAAGAGGACAGTGTGAAACGGATCGAGGAAGGCAGTGCAATGTCACGTCCTGATGGCGAAGACGGGGCGCAAGAGCTTTCTAGGCAAATTGCAGAGACTCATCCTGAACCCGCCCCAAAGAAAAGAACGTTGGAGGAGATGCAGAGTGGCATTGACGAAGAGGAGATTGAGACATATCGGCGAAAACGCACGTCCGCCCAAGATCCCATGGCTGCATACTTAGGGCGCGATGAGCTGGTGGAGTAAGGCTGTTTACTTTTGAATTGGATTTTTAAGAGCGATTGAATAGCGTAATCTGCATACCCCTTGGCGCATAGGTAGATCACAATTTACGGTATCAATAAGCAAGCACCATCATGAGAAAAACTTGAGCAAGGAAACTTCGAAATTTTTGTGGACGGCTGAATTACATATCCTAGGACTAAAGAGACAGTAAATGCTCGTCCGCTTTCGCTGTGGTGAAGCAAGGGCGAGTGATCTACTCCTCCTCCTCTTCGTCACCACCCTCGTCCTTCTGCTCAGCAGCCTTGGCCTTCTTTCTCCGGACACGACCAGGGCGGCCACCACCGAAGGGAGAGTTAAGAGCGAAGTCAATGTGCTTCTGGGAGTCGAGACGGACAATGAACGAAGGAACGTTCACAATCTGCTTGCCAACGCTGTTGAAAAAGCGTAAGTTAGTATATGATTCTCACGCAGGAAATGGTTAATGCGCCGTACCGGATGTGTCTCTGTCTGATAAGAACACGGGCGTGATGGATCGACTTGGCGAGGCCGAGCTTGTAGACACAGGTCTGGAGGCGACGCTCCAAAAAGTCCTCAACCTTAAGGGCCAAGACGTAATCGAGCTTCATGCGGGACTCGTCGAGAACACCGACACGGACGAGACGGCGAATCAGAGCGTTACCCTCGAACAAACGCTTGGGGTCCTTCTCATCCATGGTGAGCAGCTGACTATGATCCCAGTCAGCTAATGCGATCATATATTTCCACGGGGATCGAAATCTCATAC
Organism: Xylona heveae TC161; assembly: GCF_001619985.1. Classification (NCBI taxonomy): domain Eukaryota; kingdom Fungi; phylum Ascomycota; class Xylonomycetes; order Xylonales; family Xylonaceae; genus Xylona; species Xylona heveae. The sequence goes on along the minus strand of NW_017264202.1, from coordinate 1,022,960 downwards.
CGGGCAGCACGACGGATCTTGGAGAGAGTGAGCTGGACACGCCAGACCTCACGCTTGTTGCGGAGACCATACTCGCCGACGATCTTCAACTCGGAGTCACTATTATTCGATTAGTTGAGTCCAGCGACGTAAGCAGAGCAAGCTCGTGCTCAGTGGTCGGGGGCTACTGACAGACGCGCCGACTCGAAGGCTATGGGCGAAATTAGTTTTTCATCGCAGACATGAAAGATTCCCAAAGATGAACTTACGACGACGGGGGACCTTGTAGGTCTTGGAGTAAGAACGCCTATATTATAGATATTAGAATGTGATTGCAATGATGCTTTTTTTGCAAAAGTAACGTACGGGGCCATCTTTGCTGTCCGTTCCTGCGATCAAAAGTCGCAAATGGCCGAGTTGTCGTCGTTGGCGTTGACGGTTGATGGTCGTCCTAGCATCGAATTCGCTAAGACAAGGGAGTTCGCGATGTGGGAGCGAAATTTCGACAGTCTTCCCCTAAGCGAGTCTTGGCATTTGTAGGGCTCACATCTCGCTAAGCGGCTTTGCGAGTCGAAATCCAACATTCACACAATCGATTATCTCCAACCGACGACAGCGACGACAACGCCGACAACCCCTCGAACATCGTCGCAATGGGTCACTCCGCGGGTCTCAGAGCCGGTACTCGGGTATGCAATAAATGCGCTGGATTTGCTAGGATTTTGAAGGTTGACGTTTCGACAGCATGCCTTCTCGCGCGACTTCAAGAAGAAGGGCTACATCAAGCTCTCGACCTACCTGAGACAATACAAGTACGCGATCGACGTTAGGGAGGCGCTTTGGAGAGAATCAGGGAGCTGATAATTTCGATAGGGTCGGTGACATTGTCGACATCAAGGTCAACGGTGCCGTCCAGAAGGGGTTAGTTTTCCCATACGACTTTTCCGCATACGAAACGTTCTTGAGATGGACGAGAACAAAAGCACTGCGGAATGTTTGTTAAAAGAGCAAGGAACTGATCGGTTTGCAGTATGCCCCACAAGATCTACCACGGCAAGACTGGTGTCATCTACAACGTCACGAAGAGCTCCGTCGGCGTTATCATCTACAAGCGGGTCGGCAACCGCTACATCGAGAAGCGTGTCAATGTCCGCATTGAGCACATCTCGCTTTCCCGTTCGCGAGAGGACTTCCTGAAGCGTGTCAAGTCCAACGCCGAGGCCAAGAGAAAGGCCAAGGCTGATGGCACCCACCTTTTCCTCAAGAGACAGCCTGCTATGCCTCGGGACGCCCGGACGGTCAGCACCCAGGACAACCTCCCCGAGAGCATTGCCCCCATCGCGTACGACACCCACATCTAAGGGACGGATCAGTGGATTGTGATCGAGCGGTTTCCTGTATGTGCTGTCGCCAGATAACGAGTTTGGTGATTTAAGCTTACAAGAGGCAGATTGTTAGACGAATGGAGGACAAAGGCGTCGCTACGCTTGGTGGTTCAGCCGGTGCAGCCCATCTGTACTTTCTAAAATGTTATCCATGATATCAATGTCTGCTGTCCAAACATTTGACCATTTCGATTTCTTCTGTGGTGACTACATGCTACGTTCATGTCAAGCCATTCGATCCGTCCGTCCATAATCTTTGATCCAACGCCCATTCGCTGTGTGCTGATCGTTTGAAACGCCGTGTTATACTCAAAAAAGAAAATATCCTATCACATCGTATCTGCATTTGAGTCTTCGTTCTGCCTCCCTTTCTCGTCCGAGATAAATTGCGTCTGAACCATACCTTCTCTTCTACTTCAGCGAATTGAAGTGGCGTTACAGCAACCCTGCGATGCTCTTATGAGGCTAGCTGAGCCACCTTCCCTACTACCATTGGGGAACTCCGCTATGATCACATTAAACTTGTAAAATGAGCCTGAATCGGGTTGGATGTTCCATGAGAAGTACGGGATCTGTAGGTCAATTCTGTATTCTCTAAGCCTGCTCACAAAGCACAGCGGAGCAATTGCCGCTAATATCGTCTCATGATCCATTCCCAACGTATATGGCCTTCAAGGTCCTTTCCACCCTCAGTCATTCGGTCCATCTCGGAAAGACTCTATTATTAGGGCCACCGAAGAGCCAACATGCGCATGAAAAGTCGCCGAGGATGCCGCTATAAGGTGAGTTGCAGCTACTTCGTGCCAGATCTTGATAATTCCGTCAACGATCTTCAAAGACCGCTTTCCTGCAGTACAGAATACAGCTCAGAATCGGTGCAAGTGACTACCTCATTTCTAGTGGTCAGTTATCTTACCGAAGTCTTCCCGTAGTTTCCCCGTATACCAGGTTTAAGCCGGAGATTATCCCGCAGTGGGGAAGTTACGCTGAATATCAGGTCTCTTCCCAGCTCTGCATGCATCGGGGAAGCGGCATGTCCAGTTGTGACACAGTCTGACGTGACGGGTTTGCGCATCGTCATTGATACAAGTATTAACTCGCCGTGATTTTTCCGACAGTATGGGAGGTATAATATGATCTGCCTATTGGCTCGTTCAGTGCATCGATTGTTTTACATGCTGCAAGCCTCGTTTGCCTCGTTGTTTGCCTCAATGATAGCCTCACTATTGCCTTGCGGCCTTCCTCCCTGGCTTGACCAGGCCCTTGCCCCTGTGCCTTGCCGCTGGCCTGAATGATTGCCTTTCCGTCGCCTCGTCGCCTCGTCGCCCCGCAGTTTGCCTTCCTGTTGCCTTTCTGTTGCCTTTCTGTTGCCTCGTTGCCTCGTCGCCCCGCAGTTTGCCTTCCCGTTGCCTTCCTGTTGCCTTCCCGTTGCCTTCCTGTTGCCTTTTCGATCGCCCTGTTGCCTCGCATTAGTCGCATTAACCCTGTCGTTGCCTTCCCGTTGCCTCGTTGCCTCGTTGCCTCGTTGCCTCGCGTTTGCCTTGCTCTTAGCCTCGTCGTGCTTTTTTTTATCTTTTCGTTGGAATTGACCTCGCATTACCAAATAATTTCTACAAGAGGTACAACCACTTTGAATACAGCGGGGGTGCATGTATTTCCCATGTGTTTCCATGCGTATGATACTGGGATACTTGACTAGACCGTGTTTAGTTGTAGCACGGGATGGGATCGACGGTCAGGGTGTTCAACTTCCAAGGAGGAAGGCGAGGCAACGGAAAGGCAACAGGAAGGCAACGGAAAGGCCAGAGCGAGGCAAACAGTGAGGCGACGAGGCAACGAGGCAACAGAAAGGCAACGGGGAGGCAACAGAAAGGCAACGGGAAGGCAACGGGAAGGCAACAGAAAGGCAACGGGAAGGCAACAGAAAGGCAACAGAAAGGCAACGGGAAGGCAACAGAAAGGCAACGGGAAGGCAACAGAAAGGCAACAGAAAGGCAACGGGAAGGCAACGACAGGGTTAATGCGACTAATGCGAGGCAACAGGGCGATCCAAAAGGCAAATGATCAACTTCTCATACCCCAAATGTACTGCAGAACATTTACATGCATGAATATCCTCTTGTGAATGGAGAGATCAATTAAGCAGTGAACCGAAGTTTTACCGTCCTCTCCTGGCCGGATGAAAGGTAACACTAGGCTCTCCTTTCACCTCACTCAGAATTAAATCACCGTCGAGATTTTCCTCATATCGACAATCTGCACATCGCACCGGTATGATCTAGGCGATTCCTACAATGACAAGAAGTTCTATTGGCACGATTGGATGAATGGTCGAGAACAGCAGAACTCATGTTGCTGTAACGAATTACTCCGGTACGTGCTGTAAAACATAACTATGGCGGAGGACGGTCCCCCACAATTGGACCAAAAAGTGAACCGACGATGAACCGAAGATTACCCGAACAATGGGGAAGACCGAAGAAACGAGGCAAACGAGGCGTTTGAAAGGCTACGGGCGAGAGCAGCACCATCGGCCGTTCGGGACCGCCGATATTCCGCTTAGCCCCGAATCTTGGAGATTCGAACAAAATTCATTGCCAACATCATCGTTGATCCATCCCTTCTCTACACATCATTTCTCGTCCAATTGTTATCAGCGCTCCAACTCCAAGGATACTTGCCTTGTATTTTCTAGTCGAAGCTTATTCGTCCGATGAATAATTAATACACTCTGTTATTTTATTGTCGTCGGCCAGGTTTGACTATCGTACATGACATTTCCCACGGCCTCCGGCACCCAAGTGCAGGCGCAGGCGCCAACGCACCATGACCACCGGACGTCGTTTCGACCAAGTCCTCTCCCACAGTCCCGTGAGACCGGAGATGTATTGCCAGCCGACACTCTTACCGGCAGACCGCCGGTAACGAAGGAGGAGTCTTCTGCCCCCGTGGCAAAGTCCTGGGCCCATTTCGTAGCTGGAGGGTACGTGCAAGGCATCAATGCAAGTCCCAGCATTTCCGGCTTTCTTGTGGAACTTGCGTTGTATGCCCAGTCTCTTGTTTAGGGATATGCTGACCAGGCCCCTGCTCTAGTCTTGGCGGAATGACTGCAGCAGTACTTACGTCTCCCTTGGACGTCCTCAAAACTCGTCTTCAGTCCGATTTCTATCAATCACAGCTCGCTGCCACCCGTGCCGCACGCAAGATCCCTCCTCCATCTGCGCTATCGCTGCCACGGAGTGCAGCTCTCCATTTCCAAGAGACGTTCCAGATCCTCTTCTCCATTCACCGCATTGAAGGCTGGCGTGCACTCTTCAAGGGTCTAGGCCCCAATCTCACTGGCGTCGTGCCTGCGAGGGCTATCAACTTCTACACTTATGGCAATGGCAAGCGGGTCATCAGCGATTATTTCAATCATGGCCAAGAAGCTGCATGGGTGCACCTCTGCGCGGCAGCCACGGCAGGAATCGTGACCAGCACGGCAACAAACCCAATTTGGCTTGTCAAGACGCGATTACAGCTCGACAAATCGCATGCCGAGAAGTCCGGATCGCATCTTAACCGACAGTATAAGAATTCCCTTGACTGCACAATGCAGGTCTTACGGAAGGAAGGCATTCGTGGCTTGTACAAGGGGCTGAGCGCTAGTTATCTTGGTGTATCTGAGAGTACGCTGCAATGGGTACTGTATGAGCAAATGAAAATGTTCCTTGCTCGAAGGGAGGCTAGGATGCTTGCTTCCGGCAAAAGCAAGACGAATTGGGACCATGCCGTCGACTGGATAGGCAAGATTGGCGCCGCCGGCAGTGCCAAGTTCTTTGCTGCCATCATTACCTATCCACACGAGGTAAGTCATACTTTTCACTTTGAGGCATTCAGAGACATCTCGTGTCATTTGAGTATTCAAGGCTGATTGCCATTTTCTCACTAGGTCGTCCGTACCCGCTTACGGCAAGCCCCCACTGAAAACGGTCAACTCAAATACACCGGCTTAATTCAATGCTTCCGACTCATATGGAAGGAAGAGGGTCTCGTCTCCATGTATGGCGGCCTGACCCCTCATCTTCTGCGAGTCGTCCCTAGCGCGGCTATAATGTTCGGCATGTACGAGGTCATTTTACGTGTCTTCGATGCCGAGTGAACGACTGTGTTCTGCCACAGCAAAGATTTTGACTTCCGTTCCCGCTAGTCCCCTCTGCTCCTTGTACAACCGTTCGACCTCCTCTCCCTACTTTTTTGCACCGGCCCGGCAATCGACGTCGGAGCTCGTTCATAGTCCGCCGCTTTGATGACGCGTGGTCATCCTCAAAAGCTATGGTCGATGGCAGTTTCTAGGCTCCTCCAAGTTTTCTCCGCCTGCTGGCAGGACATCCCCTGATACCGTCCTCCGAGAATTATTCGCCACTCCGTTTCCTCTCGTTGTCATTGCATTTGTATAAAATATTTCTCGCGACAAGATAAAGTTTTTCCCTCATATATGGAGTTTGGTGGAAAAGGTCATCCGTCAGATGCCTTTGGTCTTATTGATTCTGCAGTTGGGTTAGATCAGGACCATCACTTGCACATTTCTGCGCTCAAAATTTGGTAATTTCTGTACTATATTCCTCGTCATCTGTACTCTAAAGGAATTGTAACCACGCTCACCTCACATGTATCAGCAATTTTTGAGTAGTAGTTTCATGCATTCTTGGTCACGGTGAGAGGTTAGTCTGAAGACAATCAAGGTGGTTTTCCGGAAGTGATGTGCCCGAGGACCACACTATTTGACGATTCTGACCCTCCGACAACAGTATGTATGCATGCAGTGCTTTTCATGGAAATTGTGAAACGAAAATACGTTCAATAGACGTTCAATAATACGGATGTTCAAGACGGCCACTGATCACATGAAAGAGGAATGAAATATAATGAAAGAAGAATCTGAAAGTCAATTGTATAATGTGAAATTGCATCCATCTCTCTGAACTGACGCTAATGTGCTGTGCAGATGGGAGTATCATCAAAGGAAACAATCAGGCTTTTCAGACGGTCAATGCAGAAATTGGATGGAGGAGAAGAAAACAAAGGTTTGCCCCCGGTGAAAGCCACCAAAGCAGAGCGAACGGTCTGAGCGCGAAAGAAAAAGGATTGCAGTCGCAAAGTACAGAGCGCAAATGGTATGTAAATGGCTTATATGAACAATATGAAGTGCAACGATTCTGGAAGAGCTTTGCAAAAAAAAAAAAAAAAAATTCTTAAATAAAACGCAAATGTATGATGCAGAGCAGAGCAAAAAATGGAGCACGTTCGGTTTCGATTTGGCTGGAGCGATCGGCGAGTATTGAATCCCACAACAATCCTTCCATGATGATTTGTGTTGGCACCGAGATGATTGTGAGGTGGAGATATTTCAATATATATTCCCGTTTACCACGAGTTCTTGTCCCAATTCGGATCTGTTGCACGGGTAAGATATCTCATTAGCCATCTGAATGGACTTCACAAGCGAGAGATATGCAATGCGATACAAAGCAAGGAGATTGATTTTGAGGTTCGACATAGAATAGCAGATTTCGAGAAGGAACTTACCTTGTACAAAGCTAGCCAGCACCTTGCTGCCCGTCTGTAGCAGCGGGTGTCCAACGACAATGCGAAGGAAGGCCTGCAGACCCTCCATGCGGTGCTGGATAACATCGTCCGAAAATCGATTCATGAACACCTTACCCGGCAAAGGTGGAATAGTCACACGTGCACTCTCTCGCTCAAGAATATCGCGGAAATATTCAAAGTCGGAATACCGACGGCGGACTTTCGAGTGCTGAAGCTTAAAGGCTGGAATATTGGTCCGGCATTCGATCTCGTAGGTGGTATACATGTTCCGCCCGGTTCCCAGTGTTTGAGGGTTCTTGACCTGCGCCATAAAGCTTACAATCAGCAAATTGGAAAGCAATAGATTTTAGGAGTGGCGAAATAATGTGCCCTCAATTGGTATCAGGTCTCCGCAAGAGTTGGGGCAAATGATAAGGCATGCAGCTCGTGGGATGAGCGGCTTGAGGCAAAATCGCATTACCTCTATCTCGAGGAAGTTCTCCGGTGGTCCGTAGATCTCCTCGAAGGTCTGTTGACGAGCATCTGGCATAGCCTGCATGGCGGAGTGGAAGCGTTATCTGATACGCTATCTCCAGGCAGCTGTTTAAGCGCGTAGCGAAATGGTCGTGGTATGAGAGATACAATTGGCCTAGCCTCTCTTAATGACCGTCAGAAGCGTTGTCAGATCTAACTAGCAATTTTCGTTGTTTGATGACTGAAACGAAGCTTTAGATATGTGAAGAGGAGGTTGTGATATGGTGGGGAGTGGCATCATTGCCGTCGAGCTGGAACATAGTTTTGCCGAGACCCGACAATGAGCGCCGTCTAGTTTTCACGACGGAAGGTCTACGGAGTAGATAGAAGCTGCACCCGCATTATCGTAACTCCATGAGCATACCTTAGGTATTCTCTAAACGTGATCATTTAGAACTTATCTCTTTGATTGGCAAGATTCAGCAATAAGATGATTCGTTCAATTCCTTCCATGAGATATTTCAGTCTTTGACAGAATGTAATGCAGTCAAGAGCAATGTTCATTTCCGATAAACCCCTGAAATGTAGGAAAACACTGTGAAAAAAAGAAAAGGAAAAACCATACACGCAAATACAGTCCGTTGATATTTTAATTCTTCAGAATGTACCAGAATGCCGTAATGACCTTCAAATGGCAGTATTGCCCCATTCATGTTGTCGGAAGTCCAAATTCAATTCATTGTTCTCGCTCTGATTGTTCCAACTCGTACCAATTATAAGGGCAGTATAGCTATAACTATAGCACTTGACAAACTAGGTGTGCAAATATATTAAGAGCGTCCACCACGCAATCGCAAACATGTAGAAAATTTTCAACTACGCCTTAACTCTTCTAACAAGTTTTCAAATTCAATTCTAGGCAATAAACATGTCGATTTATGAAGGAGCAGTCGACTCGCGAAAATCGGTGGTCCGATCGTGCTTAACCCCGCGATTTATCGCCGTCATTGATTACACATAGTTAGGCTATCGATAAAGCTACCCACCTCAGGCAAGCTAGGGGTTTGTAAGAGCTCAACGTCTCCTTCGCCTCCTTAAAAACAATAAAAATTCATTTTCTAAATTGCGACAGGTTACGAGCTGCGCCAAGTTTCTGCATTTATTCTCCCGATAGCATGGAGGATCGTATGGCCTCCCGATCCAGGAATGGAACAAATGATGATAGCAATCAACCCTCAATATGGGTTGATGAATTAGATAACACAGAAGCGTCAAATACTTCCTATGATGAGATGGATTATGTACCAACTACAGAAGAAGACGACGAAGATGAAGATGATGAGAGCCATGATCTGGATGACGATGACGATGACGATGAATATCATGGTCAGTTGACCCAGTCAACGATTGTGTCATCTCCATAATAGTTTCGATGCGCTTTTCTGACCTATATAGATGCAGATGATGGAAACCACGAGGTCCACATTGAATTTGCAGTAGGGGACGATAATGATCTGATTGAGAGTGGCGAAGAAACGGAGACTGGAGCGACTCGAGGGGTAGGGCAAGACGGCGCTGGACCAAGAAGGATTCAAGGTACGGTAGAGCCGTCGATGACCTAATTTCAGCGCACTTGCTGAATCCCTTAAAATCAGTGTCCCGAGCGCAAATCATGCAGTTGCTAGGCGGGCAAGCTGCATTTGCCCGAATTCTGGCACAGCACCTCCCTGGTGCACGGCAGCTACTGGCTGATGATGAAGATGAAGGCTTCACAGGCTACGGATACCCACGTCCACGCCGAGGTGCCAAGGGCGAATATCCAAAGGTCCCTAGCGATACAGGGCGAGGCCTAATGATGTCGGGAGTTTTTGGCCGGAACGAATCATTTTCCGGGACGATGAGGCGAAGGAACAAGGTTGCTAGTAGGCTGCTACAGAGGGAGCTTGGGCTGGCAAACAATGGGCGACAGCGAGATACCAATAGATTAATTTCTCAAGTACGCGCCTTGATTGTGTACTGATCAAATTAACGATGGCTGACTGAAGTATATTCCTAGGATTTGATACCCTCTTCAAAAGCAGACACCATTATACACTATGGCAGCAGATGCTATTCTGGGCAGTTTTCCGATGATGGTAACTTTTTTTTCTCATGCGCACAAGATTTCAGAGTGCGCATGTACGACACATCGAATCCTTATAGGTGGAAGTATTACAAAACCGTGCTCTATCCTTCCGGTCAATGGACGATCACCGATGCCTCTCTGAGTCCAGACAACAAGCTACTTGCCTACAGTTCAATAAGAAACGTTGTGTGTCTCGCCCCTACAGACCCTGGAGAGACTGGAGATCCGTGGCATTTGGACTTCTCCGATAATCGTGACTTTCTCGGAAGCTTTGGCGTGGGTTCCTTTTCCATAGCCCAATGACTGGCATGGGAGCTAATACGTGATCTAGATATGGTCCATTCGGTTTTCTGGGGATGGTCGAGAGATTGTTGCAGGCACATCTGACCAGACCGTTCGCGTATATGATATTGAGAGTCGGAGAACGGTGTTAAAAGTCCGTGGACATGCCGATGATGTGAACGCTGTTTGCTTTGGAGATTCCTCGTCTCCACACATCCTGTACTCTGGCTCGGACGATACCACGCTGAAAGTCTGGGACCGCCGAAGTATGGGCGATAATCGCGGAGCTGGTGTCTTCCTTGGTCATACGGAAGGCCTTACTTATGTCGACAGTAAAGGAGACGGCAGATATGTGCTCAGCAACTCGAAGGATCAGACTATGAAACTTTGGGATCTTCGAAAAATGTCAAGCCCTGACAAGTTGGATAATTTTGATCCAACAGAGTATAGCACAGGCTTCGACTATCGATTTGAACCTTATGTAGAGGACGACTATACACCTCATCCACGCGATGGCTCTCTTGTTACATTCCGAGGACACCGAGTCCTCAAAACGCTCATCAGATGCCACTTCTCCCCGCCAGGTAGCACGGACTCACGTTATGTGTATTCTGGAAGTGAAGACGGGTCTGTCTATGTTTATAATATGGATGCGACTTTGGCTGGCAAAATTGACGTCAATGAAGCTACGCGGACGGCCAAGGGCGAGCGATTACGATCTCGCCATGGTTCTGGCGCCTGGAAAACATGCGTTCGAGATGCAAGCTGGCACCCGTACGCACCTGTTATTGCCGGTAGGCCACTACTACTAACATTGATTTTTTTTGTGGCTTCAAGCAGTAAGCTGACTCTCTGTAGCGACTTCATGGAATGGCTGGCGCATGGCATCGGGAACCTGCACCCTACACTCTTGGAATGACGGAATGGAAGATGACGAGGCTGAGCCCAAGATGGGAACATGGTTGGACTCGAAGCTTCAGGACAACGAGGACGAATCTTTTAGACCGACCAGCGGCGGTGTCCATACTCGCTCATGGGCTAGGGCGCATGTTTTGGACGAGGATGATGAAGACAGCGAAGATGATTTTTATTGATCTTGACAGCAAAAAGCGTTGCTTCGTAGCTTTTAGCGCTCAGGTCATGGTACGGGAGTTGGAGCATCCGTTTAGGCTATGACTTTGAGTTGACGATTGGATATGAGCCATTTCTGTTTAATTGTTCATGGTTTGAGCCTTTTGACTACCAGTATCTTCTTTTCAACGAACTATCATGATGGGATATAGAATTATGCAACGTGTTATAATACAAGAATACTCCGCTTCCGCAAGTGACAAGTTCGACGCTACCCATATCGAACATGAAAGAGCATTCGCCTTGGTTTTGGAATTTCAAAATGTTGTATTTGTACTTCTGCTCTGATTAAGCTCCGCCGACGAGAATGTTGTTAACGGGGATGTGGACTGGCATAGCATTAGCATACTTGAAAGGGATGAGAAGCTCTTCCACGAGGAAGAAATCATATCGTGTAGACATACTCAGCTTAACAAAGTATCCTATCGTACCCATCACAACGAAGCCGACGCCCACGGCCTGGGAAATCTTGATGAACTCGCGCTTGTCGGCTAGACATCGAAATGAATAGGTTAGTGCATGGTCTTCCAAAGGTGCAAATTGACGAGGTTCAGATTATCATACGCTTTGTGCACCGGTGGAGAAATTGCGTTCCTTCCCTGAGGAAGTCGCGGGGGATCTCAGCGATTTCCTTGAGCTGATCGGCCATTTTGAAATAGAGAACTGAGAACTAGAATAGCGGCTGAAAAGAAGATAGAATGAAATTGATTATGAAAGAGATAGTTGACAGAGCTGAAGAAGCTGGTAAAGCGAGGGCGTTGGAAAGGGAGACAAGAGGTCGATGGGCTTCTATCAGCTCTCGCGGGTGCCCCAGGTCCAGAAGGGGTCTAAACGACTTGCTACTTCGTGTCCTTAATGTTCTGAGTGGCAGGTTCCGTCGAGCTGTGGTTAAATTGGATACAGAAGTAGGTGACAGGTACCTTGTAACTTACTGGCAGGCTGGGCATTCATTTCGAAGGCGTTTGGCTGTCTCGCACTCCCCTCGCTCGTCTCGCCTCGCCTCGCTACCACACCTTTTTGGGCGACAGTGACGGAGCTCGGAGGAACTTCTGGCCTCCCGAGTAGAGACGTCGTACTTCGGACTGCAACCGCACTTCATCGCGTCTCTTCCTTCCTCTAGCCCAGCAACTGCAACCCTCGACGCCTCTGTAAACGACAGGTTTCAGCAGTCAATAGCCATTTCCTCTTACTCGAAGCTGTCTATCGGCGAACGAGTCGCTACTTTCCGCTCTACGACACTTCAGAAAATTCGCCGCCGTTCCGTTTCCCACATTGCCTTCGATCCTCACTAACGCTCCTCTCGCGGTTTCGAGTATATTGCGACTTGGAGGATTAGTGGGTTTGCAAGGGTTACTCAGCGGACAATTTCATATCCCATAAGGCCTTGATTGACCTATTATTGAAATATTGACTTTGTCGCCTTCAAATCTTCGTTCTTGAACGCTGACTTTTTGTCTTTTTTTCTGCGTACAAACTTTACACAACTAAACGGCTTTGTCCTGTCAAAAGCCATACTGCATCATCTTGTGTCTCTTCGTGTTTATTCACAAAGGCAGTTGAGCATAGAGCTCGCTCCTCATTCTCAAAACCTCGTCTTTCAACTCATTTCTCTTTCTGCTTTCGCCGTTAGGCGTCCGACTGAGAGATTGTCACTGGCTCAGTATACGTCAATCTGCTAAAGGATTTGTCTTTTAAAGTGAGCCTTACAGGGACTGTACGTACCTCCGTGTCTTTGTTCGTTCGTCAGTCAGCACCCCGCAAAGTGATCGTCTTATTTTTCTTTTTTTTTTTTCCTTGTGGTTTTACAAAACGTTTATAATATCTGCAGAACTTTGCAGAGTGGCTGGACTGAGACGCAATGTCATTGAATGTTTAATTTTCATCGCAAGCTGATACCGCTTTTTGTCTTATACAGACTTTGTGTCATTATTACTTCATACAAACGGACAAAAACATCATATTTATAACGCAATCAAGAAGAGAAGAGTGTTACTTTGAGAAATTCTAACCATCTACTTCTCTCACAATGGCTGATGAAGACAACTTCGATATCGATATCTACGGCGACGATAGTGGCGAATACCAACAGGAAGCGAATGGCGCAAGCGATGAGAAGAAACCCGGGCAGGAGGATATAACCCTTGAAGATCAGCCGAACCAGAAATCTGACGGTGCGACTGGCCCAGCTCAAGCTTCCAACAATACTCAAGGCGCATCTCAGGGCGCCAGTCATGAGAGTAGTGAGCAGGTAGGGGAGAGCGAGCATTCGGAAATGCAGCAGAGGATCTCCACGACTGAAGGTGCCTCTCAAAATGATGTACTACCTCCCAAACAGCCTCCTCAGGAGCAAGGTATCAAGCGCAAAGAAGGTCCTGATACTCGACCAGTTGAGACAGGAGCCACCTCTGCGCTCTTTATCTCCGATTTGCATTGGTGGACAACGGATGATGACGTTCGTGGTTGGGTGAATCAGAGTGGCTGCGAGGATGAGCTCAAGGATATCACCTTCAGCGAACACAAGGTGAACGGGAAGAGTAAAGGGTAATACCTCGCTTGATCACTTGAATCTTCCGTGCGATATTGTCATGACCATGCTGATCTGTTTCTCTGCCCATTTCAGTCAAGTTTTTGTTGAATTCATCTCTCCCCAGGCCGCTACCGCAGTGAAACAGAAAATCGAGTCTTTCAACGCGAATCCTCAACAGCTGAAAAAGCATACGGTTAACTTTACCGCTGCTACCGCCAACCCGTTCCGTACATTACCCAAGGATGCCCCTGCTCGTGGAAAGGATGGTAGGGATCACCGTTCCGGTAGCTTTGGAAGTCCCGGCGGGATGGGTGGCGGCGTGTCTCCCGTTGCTGGCAACTTTGGCATGGGCGGAGGTTTCCGCGGCGGGCGTGGTGGGTTCAATCGCGGAGGAGCCATGAACAACATGGGAGGTTACGGTAACAGAAACTTTTCCCCCGTGGGCGGTATGGCTTCCTCCGGCTATCCCTCTGCCGGTCCTATGGCCGGGTTTCAGCCGGCCATGGGAATGCAGCCATATGGAAATTTTGGCAATCGCGGGAATATGGGGATGCGCAACGGTCCCGGTGGTAATCGCGGACGTGGTGGAATGGCTCCGAGTCCGATGATGGGCGGGATGCCCATGGGAAACATGGGCATGGCAATGGGTGCTATGCCAGGCCAAATGGGGGCCATGGGTGCTGGCATGAACATGGGCCCAATGGGAGGAATGCAAGGTATGACCGGCTTCTACAACCCTTCCATGACGGGCACTGTTCCTAGCCCGACTATGGGTAAGTATCCACAATGCACTCCAGCTGTTGTACGCGTCGCCGTAGCTTCGCCCGCCACTGCTGGTTCTGCGACTTATCCAATTGGCTTTGGCCCGTCATCTGTTTCTTCAATTCCTTCAATGCCGACTCTGAATTCTGCATTTTTCTCTACAGCCTCACCCTCCTCCAGCATGAATCAATCACTAAAGCGTACTCTTTCTCAATCAGGTCAAGCTAGCTTCGCCGGGCCGACGCCCCACTATAACCCCGCCTTCTTCAACCAGAGCCAGCAGGCCGCTGCTGGAGGAGATGGTAACTGGAATCCGCATGGCGCGAAACGACCTCGCCCTGAGTAATCCACGTATTGTCAGGACCCTGTCTCTAGCGGTCGCTCGAACCGACTTTTGTGTCTGTCAAGACACCTTGAATATTCCGCTGCCATTGCCGAACATGGTCGATCTTGCTGAACCAGCTTGATTCATTCTCGCCGCCAATGTGCTTCGTATCAGAACGCATCTGTTCGCCGCGTCCTGCCGTCAGCTGGACTCAGACGCTTATTGCCCTCTTACTTCGGCGTTATCAGGGGAGGTGGTAACTCTTGGTTGGGTATTTCTTTGAATTTCTCAGATTAGTCTCTTCATCGTCTTTCTTTCGAAGGCGTGTACAATAGAAAATTTCCTTTTGCTCTTTTTGAGGAGTATGACTGTAAAAGCATCGGCACCTTTACCTCTGTTGACTTTCAAGATACTTTAATTGTTGGTTCGAATTGTCCTTTCCAGGAGGGGTTTTCTCTTTTGTCTATTTCATGACCTTTTCGTCTACGTTCATATATCCTCGCCATCGCACAATTCACGGGCATTTGGCGGATGGCGTTTTGTATCAGTAGCTCCGATGATTTTTGTATACCCGTTGAATATTTGTTCCGTCAGAAAGATGCCCTTGACGGAACTGCCCAGTTCAACATTCTACGTTATTTAACATTACATTTTCTTCTCGGACCTTGCTTCAATATTCCCACCAGGGATATTCATGCTCAAGATTAGCCCTGTAAGTGAATTGGCGCTCCCTCATGTGTTCTTTTTATCAGTCGCGTCTGCTGCGGACAAATTTGTCTTGTCCTTTCCTAACGCTCCAGTGAGATATGCAATACGAGCGAAGAATAAGAAAGCCTGCAATTGCAGATTCTCAATCAGTAATCCGTCTTAAAAGCTGTGACATACGAGTTAAGAGCAGTTGGCTATTACACGTGCTTGTGTAAAGCATTTTCTGGCAAATTTATATAAAGGCAGGATCTTTGGAGATCTTTGGACTCACTGTAAAGCCTATGTTCCCCCAAATTACTGGAGTCCAGCCCTTGACGTCCAGGAACTGCTGGTGGCCTAATACATGATACGTCATGGCTACATGGCCTATGTCACCTGCCGCCAGGGCCAGAAAGTAATTCCTCACGAGGCGACTTGATGTCGTCGTGTACAAGACACTGATCCCGATAAAAGCCAGTAAAAGGTACAAGTTTCCTAGTTGGAGTGCAAGGATGATTTCATGAGAGGTGACATCTTCTGGATGCGAGATGTCGATAATCTGATCGGCTATGAAACTGCGAGGTGAAACGATCGGCCCCAGAAATCCACAGAGCCTGTAATTGGCAGCAGTGTTAGAGTTCTACATGGAATTGATCGAAAATTTTGTTACAATGGTGACATACAGTGAGAAGGGCTCAATTATTGTGAATATGACCCTGGGAATGGGTGCCAGAATTGCGGACATTAGGGGAGATTCAAAATGTGTGTAAAATATATGAAAATTAGTTGAAAAATCCTGAAGGAATTACACGAATAATTTTGAGCTCATGGGATTTTCTATAAGTGAGAGGAGTGAAACAGAACACATATGTTTAAAATCCACAAATAGTACTCATGAAATAATGACTGAATCGTTCCGAATTGGCAAAGAAGAACGTCCGGGTTGTTGACCCTGTTGACCAGCTCGGAGCGTCGGACATACGGAGATCTGCAACCCCGTTGGCGGTAAACTAGCCAACTCTGCAGCAAGCAGCAACACCAGCAGCCCAATTCAGAAGTCCAACATTCCATCACTGTCGAGGCCGAAATCAAATAACATCTGCAATCAGAAAATAAAACCTCAGATTCCTCGTCTCTTGTCACAGATCATTATATACTTATTTTGTATTCATACGATATTCAATAAAATCTAATGCCATATCACGTCAACCCCGGTTTGGCGGTCTCAACTTCGCGAACATGACCTAATAGCTTACTGGCGTGAAGCTCAACATATCAACTCGGTGCTTTTAGGATCATGGCCACGGAGCCACGGCTTGCGACTCGTCTCGAGGATCCTTTGACTCTGATGAGGGGTATTCACCCTTCCGGGTCTCTGCAACTACCACCACTTCAAGATCCACGACCGACGGATCCTGCGAGCAGACCGCTTCCTCTTGAACCCAGCACAAGCGCTCATCGAGATGCCCCGGCGGACGCGACCAGCACTTTGTCGAGTCGAGCGACCGAGAAGACACGTAAATCCAACGCTGCAAAAGTTCTTTCGAAAGACCTGGTCTCGACGAAACTTGATGGAGCAACAGGGAAACCAGACGCGTCTGCGGAATCGGTTTCAAAATCTCGAGCCTCAAAGGACCGGCCTTTACCCCAACAAGCTCCAGAGAGTCCCCGGAAAAGACGGAGAATAGAGAATGTCAAAGCTCCTGGAGAGTTTGTTCAGCTCCCAAACCCTGCCCAAAAGCCTCCACAATTTACGAAACCGGCCCCTGCGACATTGAGTGCGCTACAGGATCCGCCCCCGAATGCCGCGTTATTCCCTCCAATTTCCACAGAGGCCTTTCCCGAAGAGCAAGCTGCCGCAAAAAAGGTACCGGAATCTCAACCGAAAAATAACAAGAGCGCGTCGACTATCAAGGCAGCGAAGAAGCAATTGACTCGCCCAAGGAAAAAGTGGACCGAGGAGGAGACCGATGATCTCCTTCGTGGCGTTGCATTGTTTGGAATTGGGTGTTGGAAAAAGATACTTTCACATTCGGAGTTTACCTTCAATAATAGAAGCTCGATTGATTTAAAGGACAGGTGAGAAACGTGGCTTAACTTATTCCGGGAATTTGTTTGACTAATTCTACGAGCTAGGTTCCGGACATGCTGTCCAGACGCCTACCGGAAGCATATGAACAACACGCCTTCTGACGGCCAGAGCCCAAGCGCTGGAAGAATTGCGGGAGATATCGGTGGCACTTCCGTAAAGCCTTTAGCTAGCATCCTCACGGAAAATATCTTGATTGCCTCTGAACCAACATCGAATCCGTCGCCTTCGTCATCGAAACCCCGGAAATCACGTTCGCATCGTAAAAACCCTGAAGATCTAGCTCGTCTGGGAATTGAAGGACCGTTTCGCAAAGCTGCCCGACGAGAACGGCGAGCTTTCCGGCAAGAGGAAGACGAAGACTTACTGAAGGGTTACAATAAATACGGACCTATGTGGAGCCGTATTCGAAATGACCCAAGCTTTAACCTGGGAGAAAGACGTGCTACAGATCTTCGGGATCGATTCCGCAACAGATACCCTGAAAAATATGCCGAAGCTGGGTTCAAATCTCGGCCACGAGCGACTTCTAAGGCCACCCCGGTCAATCAGAATAAAGCTCCTCCGCTGTCCACCGAAGCTGAAGCTATTGCCAAGAAGAAGATGCTCGAAAGAGAGCAAGAGCGGGAAGAGCGGAAGACCAGTCGGGAGCAAAGCGAGGACGACCGTGAAGAGGATAGCTCGGCAGAAAATTACCGCCCTGGAATTGGTAATAGTGAAGATAGTACCGATGACGCGGATGATCCGGAACTCATGGTTAGCGGCAGTATGTTTGATGATTGGAACGAGAATACCTTGGCCCCGTTTCAGAGCAGCAGCGAGTCAGACCTTCACAGATTTTTTGACAACATTAATCCTATACCCTCGATCACTCGCCATCCACCTCTGCAGTCAGCTTCGCACTCCGTTAAGCTTGCCCCAGTTCTCAATATCCCGAAATACTCTAATGCCCTCGCATCTCCCAACACCGCAGGGACCACACCGACTCCCTCTACTGGAAAGTCCAAGGGGAGCCTTTCGTCGCTCCTACCAACACTCTCATATCCAAATTCTTCTGCTCCGAGCTCCAGCCAAGATGGCATTTCAAGTTCACACGAACGGCCCCAATTTACATTGCCTGGGCCAAGCGAACTCATCACTCCTTCAGCGCTTGATTTCGAGCCAACACTGGGTACACTCAACCCCAGTCAACAGCAGCTCACGAATAACACTCCTTCCTCATCCATTACTGGAATTCATTTTAAGCCCGCCGACATCTTGAAACGGGCCCGCCCCCACCATTCTCTTGCTCCCACAACCTCTTCGTCCACAAATCCATCAGCAGACACCACGAGCCCTGCTGTCCCTAATACTTCTTCCTCCACCGGAAGGCACGGCTTAGCCCATATGCCCTCTCTCGCCACCAGCATGGAGAGTATATCAGCAAATGTGCAAAACAGCAACTCAAACCAGCATAGCAGTGTAAACATCAATAACCCGCTCCAGATGGGAGGTCTGAACCCATCTCTCGGCGGTGGAATGAATGGCTTCCATAACTTCCACATGCCGATGCCAATCCAAATGCACCACTCCAATTTAGGTGGTCACAACCAGGCTTCCAACAACCCTACAAGCAATCAGGCACACAGCGGCGGCATCAATCCTGTCTCTATTTCCAACCATATGGCACCAGGGCTGAACCTACCTCTCCACAACATGCCCATGAACATCAACATGACCATGCCGATGAACTTGCATGTAAACAGCTTGAACCTGGGCATGCCTATGGGCATGACGCCAATGAATTCGATGATGGGTTCCTTTGGCCCCATGTCAGTCGGCATGCCCGTTGGAGTCGGCCTCGGCATTGACGGCCCCAGTGCTGCCTTGATGTGGGAGGACATGGCAAACCATCCTATTTTTGATATTGAAAACGCCGGGGCCGGCACTGCCCCTGGTCCTGGTCCTGGTCCTGTTAATCACCATGAACACGGACCTCCTATTCCAAATTCCTCAACCACTCATGCAGGCTCAGGCTCCCTATCAACCAACCCTGCGGGCTCGCTGCCTCATTTCGCAGCAAATGAGGAACTACAGCAACCTACAACTGCTTCGCCCGCCAAAGCAGCAGCAGGAGCAGGGGCAAAAGGTCATACTGCCTCTCGTCGAAGTATTGGAGGACCTACTCGGCCCAGTTTGATACCGAGCTCGGGCCCGCCTGGATCAATTTCTTTTTCATCAATCGCTGCTGGCGCTCGCAAGTGAAGCAAGAATTATATACATCAATCATGGACAATCCTTTTCTCTTGCCATCACACATTATGACCTTGTCATTACAACGCATGATGCAATTCAGTACACTATCATTACGGAGCGGTCCATTTTATATGTTACGAATTGAATCCTCGTCTTGATCATATCTTTTTCAATTTTCAATTTTCATGTCTTCATTTTACTCTTTTTTTCCCCAGGATGCTGCGTTTCTGGATATCTTGAGCCTGTCTCGTCATTCTCTTTTCTGAGATGGTGGCTGTTTAATTTCTGAAACATTAGCGGCGGAAACAGGCGCAATTGATGCATCGGACACTGCGAAGACTTGGCTATTTTGTTTTCACGTTCACAATGCTGTTAAAGAAATACGAGGAACATTATATCATTGGCAGACCGACGGACTAAGGAGTTTGATCCTTCTGTTTGGGGCTTCTACCTTTCTTCCCTGAAGATATTCTAAACAAAGAAAACAGACAAGATATTGAGGGAGAAGTCTAACCTGAGAAACTGCTTGTTCTAGAGGATGTGGATGCCGGAATTTTGAAGAGCAAAGGTTGCAACGCAAGTTGGGAGGAGATTATGGATTGCGGTTATGAGTCTTAGGAATGATTCGCAATTTTTCAGTTTTTCATCTCACGTCACTGGGATTGAGACAATCTTAACGATTTCACGATTATGATGATGAGACGACAACATCTTTCATTGTTCTGGGTTTGGGTATCATTGCGTTTAATCCTTTCTTTCAAGTTTGCACGCTTTGGCAGGTTTTGGGTTTAATAGACTGGACAGCAACTGGGACACGGGTCGGAGGCATTATTATCAGGATACAACACGTCAATTTGGTATATTTACTTTCGTTGCAGGGTATGCAAGCACGTTAATTGTTTTGAACAATCAAGGAAATCTTCTTTTAATTTTGTTCGTGCCATTGGAAAACGACCTGGACCTAGACCTATCATCCCATTTCGGGGCGCCTACCGCAGGATATGGAAAAATCACTGCAGCGTAGAGCCAGCTTGATGTCTAATAGCACAAAAACCCCCTGTTCCAGCACTCCCGACTACCAATGACCCCACTGACAAAGACCTTTAATGCAAAATTAATGCATTTAGTTGCCAGAGATAGCATAGGCCCGGCGGCGGTCGCGCTCCTCGGCAATGGAGAGCTGCAAATATAATTAGTAAAATTGTTCAAGAACTACACGAACATAAGACCGTTGGATCAGAATACGTACCTTGACACCCTTGCCCTTGGGCAGAGAGATCCAGGGCTTCTCCTGGCCAACGATGAAGACGTTGCTTTCCCGGGTGGTGAAAGAGTTGTCAATGGCGTCCTTGATGTGGACAATGTTGAAGCTACCATCGTGGCGCTCACGGTGGGTGACAACACCGACACGACCCATGTTACGACCACCAGTCACCATGGCGATGACACCAGTGTCGAAGGAGATGTAGTCGGAGATCTTGCCGGTAGCAAGGTCAATCTTGACGGTGTCGTTGACCTTGATGGCAGGGTCGGGGTAGCGGATACTATATAAATTCCACCACACCGATCAGTATGACAAATACTCTCAAGTGGTTTGATCATTGCATCTTTCATCGTTCAATCGCCAAAGCTTGGTCCAACGTCTGAAGGATGCAGATGTATGGGGATAACATACGTTCTGGCATCGTGCGTAACCAAGAATGGGATGCCGCCCTTGCCAAGCTGGACGCGCTTGACCTTGCCCAGCTTGTACTCGGCCTCCTCGTTGGTGATACGGTGGACGGTGAAACGGCCCTTGGTGTCGTAGATGAGACGGAAGTTCTCGCCAGTCTTCTCAATGGAGATGACGTCCATGAAACCGGCGGGGTAGGTAACGTCGGTGCGGACCTTGCCGTCGACCTTGATCAGGCGCTGCATGACGATGGCCTTGGTCTCACGGCCGTTCAACGCATACTTTAACCTATACGTCGCAAAAGGTGTTAATTATGACGCTCACGAGCAATGCCACCTGCAGTAATTGTGGGACAGAGACTGGAGACTGACCGGTTGCGGATGAAGACAATGAGAGGCATGCAGTCCCGGAGCTTGTGGGGACCGGGGGAAGCCTTGGGGGCATAAGCACCGGACAGTTTGTCCAGGAGCCAGTGCGAGGGAGCACTAAGGCGGTGCTGGTGCTTCTTACTATATCACAAATGAAAATTAGCCATTTGGTCTTGTTGTATATCATTCGGAGTCGCGAAGTATTCGAGTATTCAGCCATTCCGCTGCGCCGCAAACCAAGAAACCGGCCATTCAAGCAATTTGGACTTCGACTGTATCGGCGATAATAGTTGTAGCCATGGAAAGTACGTTCCGTGGCAATCGCTCCTCGTCGCTTCACCCTTCAGGTCCTCCAAATTGCTGAAATGGTCGCACTCTTGGACGCACGTAGATTCGTCTTGGGACACAAATTCGGAACGTATGGTCGAAACTCGAAAACTTCTTCCCCTGCGACTGAGGATAATGGAACGACTTACGGTCCGCGAGCCATGATTGCTTTCCAGTCGAATCGGTACCTCGAAGGAAAGTGGTCGTGTCGTTTGGCGTTGTCGCTGAGGCTGGATGTCCAAGAATCTCAAAATTCGCTTGCACACTATCCTAGCGAAAGTGAGCAGTCGCGCTCGCTTAACGCGAAAGCCCTAGGGCATCTCCGCAGCGAAAGTCATTGTCCTCGATGTTCGGCTGGAAATGGTACTCTAGGTACTTTCGTACTTTCTTGGCACGGCACTTTACCACATTTGATTGGCAGTCATCTGCGTCTCAACTCGGTATGTTTTCCAATGTCACATGCCTAATACCACGGGGTGAAAGCAGTCTATCACAGAGAAATCATTGTACTGGGGACTTTGATATATTGTGATACCCAAGATTCTCTATTTAATGCGCGTAATGATGTATCCCTTCGAGATTAAAAATAGTCCAGCCACGCTTCAGCCGCCTGCTGTGATGCCAGAGCACAAACTAACTCAAGGATCAATGATCTTCCCCGGGTTCATAAGCCAATGTGGATCCATAGCCCGCTTCAAGCTTCGCATAACATTGATTGTCTCCGGTCCCAATTCCGCGAAGAGCGCTTCCTTCTTACCGAGCCCAATACCATGCTCACCCTGTTGAGCAAGTCAGCTAAATGACGGCATACTTAAAAAGTGGGCAAGGCTCTTACTGTGCATGTTCCTTCCATCTCAAGAGCCCGCTCAACCATGGCATGAACACATTTCCGAACGGCTTCGCGCTGCTTTGTATCGTTTTTGTCATACATGATGCTCTCATGAAAGTTTCCGTCGCCGATATGGCCAAGGATGCTTGCAAACAAGCCAAGTTCATCCAATTCCTTTTTGGATATCTCTGTTGAAACTTCATGAGATTTGGTTCGCCAAATTGGCATAGAACACTCACCAATCAACTCTGGAAGCCTTGATAGAGGGACCGCGACGTCTGTGGACCAGACTTCCGAATCCTTTTCTCGCAGAGCTAACATACTCCATAGCGCTTGCTTCCGTGCAGACCACAAGTCATTGCGTTCCTTTTCATCAGCGGCAAATTTGAACTCTTCACTATTGTGGCTCCCAGCAATCCGCTTCACAAGACCGATATTCTCATGCACCTTTGCCTATGTGAGTGGGTTTTGCTCAAAGCTGAGATGAAGAGGGACATACCCCTGCTTTTGTTCCTGCAAACCTGCTCGCGAGAAAGGGAAAAGTTAGCTCAGTTCTGGGTTTTAGGGATACACGTTGAAGGGAAGAAATGCGTATCTGCTCACTTGAAAAATAGCGTGGGGACTTCTTTCCATTTCCGGGTTGTTGTCCCAGACCTATTGACTACATTCATCTGTACCTCATCCATAATCTCCATGGCTGCAATAGGGATCCCGGCTCGCATGACCTGGAAGGCAGTGGCCGCAGCATCTCTCATTGTAGGAAAGGTCACCACCGCGACACTCGTCTCTTGTGGCAGGACAGCCAATTTAAGTGTTATCTCTGTGACTATTCCCAACGTGCCTTCTGAACCAACAAAGAGGCTAGTCAGATTATAACCTGCTGATGATTTCCTAGCCAAATTGTTTAGCTGATAACAACAACAAAGTTGACATTAAAAGGTCCCTACCGGGGTCTGCGTTTCGTTTTAATAATAGTGCCGTCCGCTAAGACCGCAGTGACATTGATCACCCAATCTTTCATCGTTCCGTACCGAACGGCATTTGTTCCACTACATAACAATTCTCAATTATCATCCTCTTCGTCATGGCAAGAGGGGAGGAAGTGTTCGTGGTGTACCTGCAAGATGTTCCCACCATGCCTCCAATCTTGGCCTAAGCCCGAATGTTATTAGAATGTAGCCCCCCCCCCGAATTAGAGCTCTGGAGAGGAGGAAAAGTACCGTTGGACCGGGGTCTACCGGAAAGAAGAGCCCGTCATCTTTGAGTTGCTCATTCAGGTCCATCCAGGAGACTGACGGTTGAACGACAACGTCCATACTGGACTAAACGTCAGCTTTCTCCAACGAAAAAAGAAGAAGAAGTCCTTTTTGGATCCGAAAAGGCGCGTTAATCTACTGGAAGGACCAGTTACATACTCGTCTTTATGAAATGCAACAATTTTGTCCATGAAAGCGAAGTCGATAGTAATGCCGCCAAATGGAGCCGAGAAATTTGCCTCCAGGCTGGATCCTCCGGAGTAAGGGACTGGCATGAAATTCAGCCGGATACACAAACTATAAAGTGCAAGCAAAACCAAGCATTGATGACCTACCCATGGGTATGCGATAGTTGTGGCAAATCTTGGCTATCTGGGACACCTCTTCCGTTGTCTTCGGATAGGCAATAGCAACCGGCAGTCTTTCGGCATTGATCGTAGACCATGCGGAATAGCCATGGGAACGAAGATCGTCGTCATCAGTACTGATCGCATCATCGGAAAGGCATGCTCTCAGTTCATCAATTGCCTATCATGATTAGTTGACCCTAGAGTCGGCATACAACCTTTGGTTGCGTGCACTTACGAGGATCATTTCCCTGGGCTTTGCATATGTCGGCTCCGACTGTCTACTGCTGTTTATTTCGAAGCTGGTGGCCAGTAAGCTGAGCGCGCAAGCCACCGAGCCTGCCAGTGCTGTCAACAAGACCACTTGGCGAGTTGTCCATGGTCGTGGCGAGTGATTCTGGCTTTCAACAGTCCGACCTGAAGATAATCTCGATGTAGGCCTCAGATTCATACCCCGCTGCGGGAAATGTCGAGACGTCACACGGGTCTGCTTCAGGCATGCTAGTATTGGGCAAGCTCTGGACAAGGATCTCAAATTCATCCTGCCCTGGCAGATGGGGAAGGAGCCAACGGTCTCAATAGAAAGAGACAGATGTGAAGGTCTTGAACAATATGACGGCTGCCCATGATTTGCATCGATTTTCAAAAGATATTGTCATACGAGTTAGCACAGTAGGACTGGACGAGCCAGATGCACATTGGGTGGCCCTCTTTGCGTGGAACAATGTAAAAGAGCTAATAAATAACAATGATAACTTAGCCCTGGAGCATATCATTTTCAGGTCGCGTGTCACCCCCACGGGTCCGAGTCCCTTTCTCCTGAAGCCAGCTTGGATACTAGTGGCCCATAGCGTAGTCGTTTGGCCGCCGGCTAACTAGATGGGACGAAAATGCGAACGTCGAAGCGTGCGGATGTGCGAACGGCAAGCGCAAGCCCGATCCGACCACAGCTAGTGCTCCCGTGCCCCAAGGTGGGAATACGATCCTGTACGTAAGACTTTCAGGTAATACCCAGAACAATTGTCCAACCAGCTTCACATGAGCCTCGACTCTCTGCTGCAAGGGCACAGACAGCACTCATTTGTCTGCGGGGTTTGGGCTGATTCACCCCAGCATGGACTTGGGAAGTTAATTACCGAAGTAGCGGATGTCTATCGTTAGATTATGGCTCTCGAAGGGCTACGTTAGGAATTGCATTGGTTTTGCGGGGGTTTGGTTTCTATATCATGTTGCGGCTCTTTAAACCCCAGTAAATGCACTCAGAAATGTTCGGCCCTGCCTTCCCGTTTGGTGCTACACATCCCACTCCTCCTCCAAGGGTCGTTCTTGTACCGGAGTACTGTAGGCGGCATGTCCTTCCATGACCTCGATCGTACCACAGCGTTGGAATCGATTTTTTAACATAGACCAAGCAGAGGGATTGCTACTCAGAATACAATACCACAATCATGTTGCAAAAATTTTCGCGGCAAAAATATCTGATGCTTCATTAGTACATGTCATGACGCTGTGACTTATTTGGCTGCCAACAATTGCTGGAAGATGAGCGGTGCTTTGAGGAGACCCTTGTCACCTTTCCTAAACTTACCGCAAGGGTAATATGAGAGGGCACGTGAACTCGTGCCTCGGTCGCGTAGTGCGTTTGGAGAGGATTCGCGAAAATCACCGCGGCAACAATTGACTGACACGCGATGTGGAGAGCACTTCCTGATCTCCGCAAGATTGCTGTACAGAAATGTTCCTTGACCATCTTATCAAGACATGACGATGATGGCAGAGATCATGGGTCTCCATGATGAAGCCTGGAGGATTGTGCAAGCACCCTATATTTGCTCTCTTAAAGTACGTATCAATTCGGTCCGGATAAGAGTCTGATAATTAGAAAGGATTGGTCTTTACGGGTCATCTGAAGCTAATTGAACTTTTTTAGAGGCTTCATGATTCGTTGTGTGTGACTTTCGACATATACATATCCCGCTGGGCGAAATATAATCCTTGTTTAGTTGAATCACTTGTGTCCGACGTGTCTGAATGCTTGTGGACATCTCCCTATGCCCTGAATATCTTAGTGCACCTATGTATGAATTGCTCCCTCATATATGTCTGAGAGGGATGGCGCTTACTCTAGCGCGCCTGTCCAGCAAAATCTTTGCCCGCGCGTGATGCTTTCCTTCGCAGAAATCCTGGACTTTTGGACTTACTGTCCAAAAAATCGCTCGAGTGTCAAGGAGATGATGACAAGGTACGCGGCAATGGTTCTGTACTTGCGAAAACTAACCAGCTGTTAGCATGGTCGGGCTTGTATTGCGCTGCTCAGATTTCCACTTCCTAGAGAAGTGCCATTACCTGGATCATTACTACCATTTTTCAAGGGGACTTTTGATCGCGCCGCGCTTTCACCTTCGGCAGAGACTATCAGGCCAGTCTACGTGTTGCTCTCAGGAAACTGTAGCGATCTCCTGGAAATTATTCCAGTTCAGATGATGGCGCGGTTCCAAGACCAACTGGTCAATATCCTGAAGACTCTTGAAGATCATGCCGTTTGCTTGCTCTGCCTGGGAATATTGGCAGCTATTGCACACCCTGAAAGTCATGCAAGTAATTTGACCACTGGGACGCCAAAAGAATCAGACGGTTCCTTTACCTCTGAGCGCGTTCCGTTCTCCGAAGGGTTGAAACAATTCTTCACTGCGCGTAAAGCGCCTAAAACCCTAGAATTTATCTCATTGCAGGTCGCTTATGCCTGCTCTGAGACCAACAGTTTGTCGCAGAACGAAGCTACCGAATATTTTGAATTAGCAAAAGTCATTGCTGGCGCAATATCTATAGAAGTAAAGCAAGATTTTGTAAACGGTAACAGTCGAGGCGCCCGAAAATTGCTGGAAAAATGCCTTCACCCTAGCAATAGACACATCGATTTTCAAGTAAGGGTATGTGCAACAAAATCTGCTTCTTTTGTACTGCTTGAAGTGCTTGCTCCATTCAAAGGCACTCGATTTCGTTTTAGACGGTTTGCATGCGCGCATCGTCAACGTCCCCTCTTTGAACAGTCACGGCCAAACTCTTGTTAAAAGCCTTCTCGCAGCCATGGACAGTGTAGGATCGGAGAGTTTGGCGAACTCTGCAAAAGAACTGCTTGTGAGTAAAACTTGATCGCCCAGACCTCAGACTTTATGATAAGACTGACGCATCGAAGCTTTATATGGATGAGTCGAATATTTTCTTACTGCTAGAAACCATTCTGGATATATCAGTTTCTTGCGAGGAACCGAACTTTAAAGAATTCCACCGCATAGATATTTCTATGGTACTCCTAGAAGCATTGAACGAGGCACTTTCTGAAAGTTCAACGTTAAGAAGAGCTGTCCTGCGTGCAATGTCCGGGAAGCTTTCCGGGAAGCTAACCAGCCTCCACAGCCCAAAAAGCTCTCAGAAATCTCAGAGAAAATGTTGCGCGTGCGGAGTATGCTGTCAAAAGTACTTTGCGAATAAAGGAAAACTTCGACGAAGTTTACGTGCGCTTTTTATCAAAACCGCATTCTGTGGACATGAATATGAGATATACTTGAGCAAAACCTCCATAGGTGCATTGATTGATCAACAAGATGCGGACCATTCGATTCTCCAAGCCGATTTTACTGAGTCTACTATATGTGCGAATATCCGGTCATATGATCTGTTTGGCACACCAGCTCAGAAGGATACTCGACAGATCTCGAGCAATAACTGGAGAGAAACGCTCAGTGAGAATCTGCTTGCTAATGCAAGACTTCAGTACGAAAGCATAGTTCAGCAAATGGGAACAGTATGCCGGGAACTCGAAGAGCGATGTGACGAAGCGGAGACTCCATTTCGCCAGGAAAAGTTCAAGGTTGAAGAGCTTGAGCTCCGCCTTCTAGAAGCAGAGGATCGTAACAAAGAACTGGACTCAATGCTTCTAGAACGTAATCTTTTCCAGGTCGGTGCTGAAGCCGAACTTTCTGCGTTGCGCAAACAGGCTGAATCGGCAGAGAAAAGGCTTGGAGACTACGTCCAACAGACTGGGGATTTGAAAGAGCTCCTGAAATCAGTGGAATTAAAGGCAATAGATACCGAGACTCACCTGAAAGAGGGCGCACAAAAAAGAGAACTAGAGACTGCTGCTATGATAAGCGCAAAGGACGACGCGGCTGAGGATTTGATGAAGGAATTATGCTCCATGATGGAGAAATTAAACGAGAGAAAGAAAGAAAACAGCATGCTCGTAGAGGAAAAGCAAAAGATCACTGAAGATAAAAATTGGCTTGAAGGAGCGCTGGCCGACGTTGAATCGAAACTGAAACTTAGGGATGCCTCTCTCCGTGAAGAACACTCGCAATTAATTCAGCTCCAGGGACTTTACGAGAAGTTGAAGGGAGATTTGGAATGCACATTCAAAAAGGTTCGTCAACAGGCCCTTGAGGAGTAGTAAAATGACTGACCAATCGAAGGTTGAGGAGTTGGAGTCTGCCAATACACATCTACTTGATGAACAAAACCTCGCAAAACAGGCTCTTCAAGGGGAGCTTGACTTGGACTCTTTGACGGATGGAAGCCACAATGGTGCCACCATCAGCACTTTGGTTGCCCAATATGCTGAGAAAATTAGAGGCGTTGAAAGACACGCTAGAAGTGAGCTTGAAAAGGCTAATTTAAAGCATCTCGAGCTGGAAGAGAAGGTTTGCTTGCCCGCATTCACTGGGGTTTTCGTGGCTCATTTATTTTGCAGTTTGAAATCCAGTCTAGACAATTCAACGAAAAGTGCAAGGAGTTTTCAGAGCTACGTGAATGGAAAGAAAGATTAATGGTGGCCATGTATCCCAAGGACTTTGGATCATCTGGTTTCGATGCTAGGGGGGAGTCGTTCGATGTAAGTAGGATGCCACTAAAGGCGTTATTTTCCGGCATATCGGTTGTTACGATTAAGCCATGCGATTACTCCTGGGATCTCTTGACTGTACTGTTTCCTGACTTACCAATCCAGGCTGATCACACCGAAGAGCGGATCGCAAAAAGGTCAAGAACGCAAAAGATGCCTCTAACGCCCAACGGAAACCCACCTCAGGCATTAGCTGGTAGAGGTACAGGTCTCAAACCCACAAATGGGTTGAGGCAACCCTTGAGGGACATCGGATCTGGAGAAGGCACATCGCCTTCAGATGCGAGGGAAAAGAGGCATTCAGATCAAAGCATCGGGCTTTCTGCAAATTGGGCCGGCGCAAAGCCACCTCGCCTCGGACCAATCTCGTATGGTAAACAATGCCAAACTGTGTTGACTACTGCAGGTTATGACGGCGCAAATGAGCCAACACAACACTTTCCACATAGTTCATGTGGCAGGAGTAATTCACCGGAAGAGCCATGCGAGTCTCGCAGATATATTGAGGAGAAAGAGAATATCGAGGATGGAAACCGACGTGGAGAGCTTGATTGCCGGTCTTTCTCCGAGATTTCAGAACGGCAAAGTCCACCAATGTCCTCCGAGAATGTCGAATACATCGCAGGGTATCAAGGAACCATTTCGTGATAATTCCTGAAGGAAATGATTTTTACTTCTCGAACCGGCTCTCTTTTGGTCTTTTACTGTGAGATTCTCAGCGTTTGCATCATGTACAGTTCCGCCATGATCCGTTTGCTCCAGTCTTGCAGGTAGGGAGACAATCTAAGCATGGTGGTATTGTTGATAAGCATTTACAAACTCGAAAGATTGTTTTGATGTGCAAAAGAAGGTAGTAATAGTGACTAGATATGTTTTCCCTAAGAAGCTCTGATGATAGGGTGTGTCTTCAACCACTTGCTCGTCCGGAATAGGAAAGCATTAGACTTCACACGCGATTATCTAACCGAGCACATCCATGCACTCGCTTTCATTATTCAAATGGAGCTTTCTTTGTGCAACGGCAGACCACGGCACGTTGCATGATTTAACGACGAGTGACCTCTTTGTCCGTTTCGCCTTGAGTTGGACGGTTGGTATGCCGTGTCTGATGTTGGGCAAAGACATGGGAAACAGCACTGTATCTAAATTCTTGTCACCCCTCCAATAAACTGTCAGCGTTTAAGCCCGACCCATTTTCAGCTTATTGATTACACAATGGTTGCTGTCCAGTTGTCTTCACGGTCACAGCTCGGTTTGCAGCCAAAAAGGTAGATCGAATATGTGCTCCCTTTCCCGTCTGAGCTTCGCAGCGCTTTACGATACCCAATTGTTGCACTCTATTTTCTGCATGTCAGAATTGTTAATGTTTATTTATGTTTGATCCTTCCCAATTTGGCTTCGCGAGCTGTCACATATAAAAAGTATGCGGGTTTCCTTTGGTTGATTCCCTCCCAAAACGAACAGGATTGATTTGTTCCCAACATCGCGATAGCTTGTGCAGGCCTTTGTGAAAGAGCCTCTCCAGCCCATCCATTTTTCATCATCAACATCACTATCACCTGCGTCTAGACCTTTTCGGATTGAAGTCTTCAAGAAAAGGAAGATTGAAGCATTTCATTCACTACCGATTGGTGGGATTCCTATTTCACAAGGGAATGTAGCATATTCATTACCCTCCAGGACACATTAAATTCCTCAACTCCTAGATGCGCCAACTTATCCTGATCAGCTGAAATCCAGCTGTTGCTCATCTTCCAGTTTCGTTTAATACGCTGTTCTCTCTTCGTGAACATGGCTGGAAGCGCACTGGACCAGTTCTCGCAAAATTTTACAAGCTCTCCAGACTGGGCAAAAACAAATCATCCTGGCATTGGTGCCCGTCGCGGATCTTCGACCCAGCCTCATGGCCTTCACGCGCACCCGACCCTTCATCAAGCGCCCCGGGGAGCCCTAAATGGGCGAGGAATTGCTTTGGGTGACCAAAAGCGTCCTCAGAGCGCGCCTCCGAAACGGCCAATTACTCCACAAGCCTTTCGTTACGCCGGCGAACCTGGTCGAGGCTTTGTACGAGGCGGATATAGTTCCCACAGGGGCACGTATGGACGCAGAGGGAAGCCGTCCGCCGCCAGCCCTTGGGCATTTAGACAGCATCAGTCGATTAAACCAGTCGAAGATTGGTCGAACTGGACAGAACTCGGTGTTAAAGTCTCCGGCCTACCTTCCTCTATCACTACGCTTGAACTATATCGCATGTTGATCGATGAAGGGCCGATCGAGACCATTGAAATCTTTGAGAGCACTAGAGGAACTCGAGATGGTGTAGCAAGAGTTCGATTCAGGTAATCAGAAACCATCCGGTAAGGCTGCGATAAATGATATTAACAAGTCGGTGTCCAATCTAGCCCTCCTCCGAGAAGATCATTTTGGTTGGAACAAAGCTATGCCGTTGAGACTGCTGCCTCAAAACAGCGGCCCATTGCGGTCGAGTTGGAGCCCAAGCGTAGGACTTTTCTGCACCCTAGTCCTTTAAATCCGTCGATTAAATATCCGGAACGGACGGTATGTCAATGGCTTGCAGGTACAATGGTGGCTGATGAAGCTGGAAACTAATCATATAAATAGACTTTACTGGCAGAAGCTCTTGACTTTGGCTTCCTGTACGATGAATCAACAATGATGGCCATGCGTAACATATACGGAACCAGCCAGTCTGACATTTGCTTTACACTAAACTTGATTCGCCGGGAAATTGACATTCGGTTTAATTTACACATCCAGGATCCACGGCGCCAAATTGGTCTTGCTCCCAAGCTTGCAGGTACCAAGCCAGCGGCTACCGTTGGCTCTCTCGACAGAATCGAAACCTACCGGTTCAGGATTCCCTTTGCGCAATGCCAGCGAATTTTTGAGATGGATATTGGAGACGACAAAAAGGTGCTCATTGTGCCAATAGACACGCCGCCAAACTTCTTCCGAAGAGTCAAACGCATTGAGGCAACTCACGATGAGAGAGCAACATTCTGGAACGAATGGGAGACCTGGCGTAGACAGACTGATGTGCTCTACGCACCAAATCAGCTTAGACATGTACCCTTAACTCTGAAGAAGGGCGCCCCTATTATAGATATTGGTTAGTTGCGACCCTACTTTTTCTTATGAGAGTGAGACTGACACACGACATTTTAGGAAGATGGACAACGTATCGGTTCGTGTTCAGCAAAGCCAATAACGACTGGAACAAATACGCTGTAGTGCACCGAGCTCTGCGGGACTACAATGTGGAGATGCTGGGGATTGAGAAATTTGCACTCAAGGTTGATCCCGAATCGTCGGTCTGGGAGTTTATAGATAGACCTTCAGTCCGTGACCAGAACTCTGGCTCGTTTCTCGAGGACATGGCCCAGTTGACAGTTCCGCCACTCTCTTTCCCCGTGCGATATCAACTCGAGGTCTGCATTTCTCAGGGTTGCCTTAACGAGCACAATATAAGCAAAGCCTTCGTCGATGCGTTGACAGCAATGGACGCAAAGAGGGCCCAGGATCTTCTTGAGCACGTGGCCTCTCAGAAACGACGATTTTACGATCCGATGGAGATATTTACCTTGAAATACCCTAGGGTATCACAAACAAAGATTCCACATTACTGCGCAGAAATGCGATCGGCAACAGTAACGCCTACCATGGTCTATTACAACAGTCCAAGCATCGAAACATCAAATCGCGTAGTCAGGCGCTATATCGAGCATTCGGATCGCTTTCTCCGTGTGCGATTCTCAGATGAGAAATACCAGGTATGGGTCCTTCCAGACCTGTTTTATACCGTATATATGCTTACTGTTATAGGGGAGAATCAATGCTATAGAGAATCAATCAAATGATGAGATTTTTACGCGAATAAAGAGAATTCTTGCGAATGGTATAACCATCGGAGACCGTCATTATGAATTTCTTGCATTTGGAAATTCGCAATTTCATGAACACGGTGCCTATTTCTTTGCCAGGCTTCCGCATCTGAACGCTGCCGATATTCGGCTTTGGATGGGAAAGTTTGACAATATCAAGGTTATTGCCAAATATGCAGCTCGCATCGGACAATGTTTCTCGACCACGCGGGCCATTAACGGAACAAGGGTAGAGATTAAAGAGCTCCAAGACATTCAACGTAATGGCTATAATTTCACTGACGGTGTCGGCAAGATCTCTCCTTTCCTCGCGACCATAGTCGCATCAGAACTTGAGCTTCCCAACCCACAGGATCCCCCATCGGTGTTCCAATTTCGGCTCGGTGGTTGTAAAGGTGTGCTCGCAATCTCTCCTGACGCCAAAAAGAATGAGATACATATCCGCGAAAGCCAGTATAAATTTGCTGCAGCACATAATGGCCTTGAAATTATTCGCTGGTCTCAGTTTGCCGCGGCTTCACTGAATAGGCAAATCATCCTCGTCCTTTCTGCACTTGGTGTTCCGGATGAAGTTTTCGTCAATAAATTGAAAGGCATGCTTTCTGATCTTGAGCAAGCGATGTCGAACCAAAGCAAGGCATTGCACCTACTTCAGAAATACGTTGACCCGAATCAAATGACAATGAATATAGCGAATATGATTTTGGACGGGTTTCAACAGAGTAATGAGCCCTTTGTGGCCTCGCTGTTGCACCTATGGAGAGCTTGGTCCATCAAATATCTGAAGGAAAAGGCGAAGATTCTCATCGAGGATGGCGCTTTCGTTCTGGGCTGCGTTGATGAAACTGGAATATTAAACGGACACTACGATAAGCAAGATCGGAGAAATGTGAATAAGGAGGCTGTTGATCTCCCCGAGATATTCATTCAAGTTTCTGATCAAGAGAGGAAAGATGGTTATGTTGTCATTGAAGGACCATGCCTTCTCGCACGGAATCCCTCTCTACACCCCGGGGACGTTCGCGTCGTGCGTGCCGTCAACGTTCCTGAGTTATATCACCTGAAAAACGTTGTTGTTCTACCGCAAACTGGCGATCGAGATGTTGCTAGCATGTGCTCTGGCGGCGATCTCGATGGCGACGATTACCTGGTCATCTGGGATCAAGAGCTGACTCCTACTGAATGGAATTACGAGCCAATGGACTATACGCCACCAAATCCTGCCCCAGTTGATGAAGTAACTATAGATCATATCACTTCCTTCTTCGTTACATATATGAAAAACGATCGACTACCTACCATTGCCACGTCGCACATGGCTCATGCAGATTACCTCGATACCGGCGTCAAGGATCGAAAATGTAAGGGGTTCACTCTCGCGGGACAGTCTTCTGTCGCTAACATAGCTTTAGGTTTACAATTAGCGGCACTCCATTCGAAGGCTGTCGACTATACAAAGACCGGAGAGCCAGCCAGAATGCCCAGAGAGCTTCGAGCTCGGAAGTGGCCCCATTTCATGGAGAAGAACCATGTACCGAAGGAGCAGATTTATGTCTCACGCAAGGTCCTTGGTCAGCTTTATGATCAGGTCCAACGTGTGGATTTTGTTCCTCATTTTGAGTCGAAGTTTGATGAGCGTATTCTGGGAGCCTGTCAAACAAGAGATGAAGATATCAAAGCCGCTGCGATGCTCAAGGAGGAGTATGATGCTGCCATGCGCCGTATCATGGCGCAGTATCAGATTGATACAGAGTTTGAGGTATGGTCGACCTTTTTAATGAGCCACGCAAATGCATCAAAAGACTACAAGTTCCACGAGGAGATGGGAGTGATATCATCTGGACTTAAGCAGCGGTTCAAGCAGGCCTGTTTCGAAAAGGCTGGCACAAGGGATGTTGATGGGCTCGTGCCGTTTGTAGTTGCAATGTACAAAGTGACTGAGCAACAGTTAAGCCAAGCTCTGGAAGAGAGTCGCAGGCCCAGAACAGTCGCAGGTCAGGAAGAACCGAGCAAGAAGATCAACGTGAGCACGATGCCTCTGATTAGTTTTCCATGGCTATTTGACAAGGTCTTGGGGAGAATTGCAAATGGCGAGCTACCGGGTCGACATGGCCAGGCTACGGAGAGATTGCCGCCAGAAAGTATGGAGGGGCATCCTCCAATAGGAGCCCATCTGGCTAAGCCGATAAATCTGGGCGAGTTGGGCCTCGAAGGAGACTCATTGGAGACGAACGAGGGAGTCACTCATCGTGGGGAGATGCTGCAACTTTTCCAGCATGGAGATCGCCAGGAGCAGAACTCCAATAGGCAAGGAAGTGGTGCCCCGCTGGCGGAGTTCGATCGAAAAGATATGGATATGCTACGTCAAAATCCTCATACCAACGTTGTCGCCCCCATAGATAAGCTTGGGTTCGAGGATGTTGGACCCCATGGTATGTCTAAGGTCCCGCAGGATCTCGAAGTTGAAATTTGGAAGAGTACTCCTTCCGAAGAGGTGGAGATGTCGCCTACTGAAGCAGCTGAGGATTGTGGCCACCCAGATGGCTTGACAAGCGTCGAGCCACAAGGCTCCCCAGAAACACGCGAAAGTTTCCTTCCTCGTCCTCATCTTCTAGATACACTTCTGAACTCTGAAATTTCTTCACCATTACTTCCAATCCTTGAGCCAGAACATAAGAGACTTGGGATAGTCTCACAGCCCGAACCTATTGATGGTTCCATTCTCCAGCGGGAGGATACCGTGGGGAGCTTGGGAGCAGAAATCGCCGATGCACCGAGTGATGGACTTCGGACCACGCTGTCAAATGATTCTGGGGATCTTCTTGTCTGGGAGGAAAACGAAACTGCCACAAACAATGGACTATCGAATGCTCCTGCTATAAAAAGCGACCAAAATAGTCGACAGAATACGCCGGACATTGATGCACCATCTTCGTCTCATAGCTCCAGTCAAGTAGAGCAGCCCGAAGGTGTTGACGAAGAAGAAGCGTCAAGCTCCGAAGAAGAGTTTACCGAAGTCGTAACTCTTGACATGGCATCTGGGGAATCTGCTCTCGAAGAGTTGTTTAATCTCGTTTCTTAAGCATATATTCCGACGGTGACTGTTTTGCTATTTATTGGACGTTTACATCATTACCTGCACCAAGATTCGGACTTTTGGGCTATTTAGGTTCTCATGACTTACAAGAAGAGGTCGTAAGATGAACAGGGCAAATTCTATATTTACTGCTTTAGAGATGGCTTATACGTTTAAGGTCTCGTTGCTTGTTGGTAAATATTGCGCGAATAAATAATCCATCTATGAGCAAAAGTTTCCTGACCTGTTGAATGGTACCATTTGAAAGAAGTGACTGGCAAGAACGGGACTTACCACCGGAGATCTGCTGTGATGACTGTAACCTTCACACTTTTCCTACCGTAATTGCTCAGCTGCTTACAAAAGGCACTCGGTGCGCTTTTAATTTAACTATTCGCTCCAACTGAATAGGCAAGTTCAGTTAACTTTCCCAGCATCTGTTGATCCCTTCGGTTAAGCACCTAAACCGAGGCGCATGTTGTAGCCGGAACTAGCAACCAAATGACAGGTCAGAGGACTGCCCGAATCCCGCCTCACCGATTTGTGTAGGTCAACGAAAGTAGCAGTCAACTTTTTTGACTACCAGTCGCACGTCACAACAGCTCAATCTTCTCTCCAATTTCTGCCAGCGCGAGCAATTGGACCCCTCTATTCCGGTTTACTGTTTACTGGATCGATCTACGGAGTAATCCGACTTTCCACCCTCCCCGCGTCTCTGAGCCCAAGCTACAAATACAAAACAGATCCATGATCGCGAAATATCACTTCGAACACATCTAACAACGTCAACGTCGCAATATATATAAAAATGAGCTCCCGCACTATTCCACCTCTGCTCGAACCATATACCCGCCTACCTCCCTCGACGTCTCTTACGCTGCTCACATCCGTACTGAGCGCTTCGACCAACTGGCTCGTGTTGCGATACTTGTACGCGGCCTTGGCCAGTGCGGGACAACAGCAAGATGAAGCTTCCGCGGAGTCAGATGTCGCGGTCGTGCTCGTGAGCTTTTTGCGGGATGGGGAGTTTTGGAGAGAGGGCGCGCGGAGAATGGTACGACTATTTTCATCACTTTTTCCCTTCCCCTCTTCTCTCTCTCTGTGTGTGTATGCTCTGGAGCTTCTATACCTTGCGTTCTGTTCGGGGGTTATGCCCCGTAAGCCCTGGGGCTGGGCGGCGGATAGGATGAGTGGTATATATTGCTTTTTGGGGGTTGGATGTGCAATTGAGAAATGGCTTTGCATGATTTTGAAATATGTACTGTTGCTAATAACTGCTGCAAATACAGGGTCTCGATCTCAGACGTCTTGCGGTCCAAGGACGTTTCGCGTTCGTCGATGGATTGACTGAGCTCTTCGCGCCGCCTGCATCGCAGTCTCCTTCTGCGTCTCCAAGTTATCCTATAAGACCCGCGCGTGGTCCAGGCGCTGTTCCTCCGCGTGGGCCGCTGGGCGTACAGGCTCCTGGTGGCGCTCCAATTTCAGCGGCGTCGGCACCGACGGCTGCGTCAATCCCGCAAACGACAGTGCTAGATTCTCCGAAGCTCGAGAGCGTCGGCGAGTCGATTAAGGTACAGATTCGCCGGTTAAGAACGGCGACTCAGGGACAAGCACAAACACAAACACAGTCACCTGCTAGTGTGGGTTCCGGATTGAATGGGCCCAGAAGCGCAGCAAGTTCTGCGAGGGCACCGCCGGCGGCGGCACCATTTGGCGCTGCTCCTGCTGGTGGTGGTGCCGGTTCTGGGAGACCGAGCGTCAGTGGCTCACAGCAGGAGCGGAAAGTGCTGCTCATTGTGGACCAGCCGGATGTGTTGCTTGCTACTACGGGGGTAAATGCTACGGATATGGTGAATTGGGTATTTGGCCTGCGCGAGGTAAGTTTTGTGTTTCGTGGTTATTTTCTGGGTTCTGGTTCCATCAGGTGGTGTTGTGTGAGGAGACGTGCCATGGATATGGGCGGCACGAGGAACGACGATAGTGAAAAGAGCTTTAGGCAGAGATATTTGGATGGGTACGGAGCTAACTGTCGTTATAGCAAGTTCATTCTACAACTATCACTCTTGCGGCAGACGCGCCATTGGTGCAGTCGCCGACGACGCCGCTTGAGCAAGCGCACGCTTCGTTTCTGCTGAGTCTTGCGCACCAGGCTCGACTTACCGTCTCCCTGCGATTATTAGACACGGGTACAGCCAAAGACGTCAGTGGAGTCATGCAGTTCACGAGAGGCGCAGACGAGCTTGATGACAAAACTGAAGACGAGCATCTCGAAGACAAGGAGTTGTTGTACTTCATTGCGGCTGATGGGGCTGCAAAAGTGTTTGAGCGGGGAACGTAAAATGTCTGGGCTGTCAGATGATGCGATTGGTTTGGAGCTTGCATGTTTGCATTTCATGGTTTAGAAAAGAAAGATATTGGGAAAGCGAGCATTATTCGGCGTTGGACGGTCTATTAAGGCAGTGAATTTTGTTGGACTGTTTTTGCAAACGTAAATAGAATTTGGGGACCGTCTTGGGAGAATGCAGTTCGACGAGTCCATTCTGTATAGACATATTTGGCAATCGAATAAACTGGCTGGTGGCGACATTCATTTGGAATTTATAGCAAGATCTTGCTGGAACAATATATCCTCGTTGTTAAATGCGCCCGACATTTTCTTCGCTCATTGAAGCTGAAAATTCGGGGTCCGAAAAGTGGTGTCTCGTAAAATGGAAGTTGTTCGAAAATAGGATATATCGGTGACACATCTGGCGCATACATTGCAGTTCACAGCGAATCGACGACGAAAAGAAGTTGTCAAATGGCAACCATTGCTATTGCAGACGTTATGAGCTAAATTGCCTGAATCCAGTACAGCTGTCATCGACAACACACTCGCTCCCCCTATTTTTCAATAACGCCTTTATGCCTCGTTGACGGTGGGGCCCTTGGCGCCCTTGGGGGTACCGAGCTGGAAGCCGTTGGAGAATCTCCGGGGGACGGTCTTCAAGTACCGCATGCGACCGGAGCCGGTGGTCTTTCTCCGCTTGGCCTTCTGGCCCCACTCGACTGTTGTGTATCCGTGTTAGAAAAATGCAAAGGGTATATCGAATGATGGCTTGGGTCTTTTCACGTACAGCCGCGGGTCTTAGCAGCGGGGTAACCGCATGACGCGCAGGTCTTCTTCTGGAGGTGAAGAGAGCGACGGCCTATAAAAATTCCACAAATCAGCTTGAGCCCTCAAGAAATGTCTTTGGCGGAAAGCATCGAAATATGTTCTTTTCCCTCTCGTGGTATAGCGATTCTCTTCCCGTTCTTCCTTTCCCCCCCTTCCTCCTCTTCACACAATTGAGAATTCGCGCCGCGGAGAGAAAAGCGATCGATGCATTCAGGTTGAGAAAAAGGGTTGTACGCACCGCAGCGTCTGCAAAGGCCGTGAGTCTTGGTGTGGCGCTTGCCAAAGCTGGAAGTTCCCTTCGCTGTTTCGATCCGTCAGTCATCAGATTGTTCGTAACTTTCTTTACATTTCGTTGCATATCGTCGCCGGGCGGGAACAGGGTCCGGGTTTCCGAATTGCATAGGGTCAAGACGTACTCATTTTGAATTAGGAACTGAAGCAAAAAAAGGACGTCAGCACTTTTGTAAATAACGTATAACAGACTCAGATTCGAATTTTTGACATACCTCGTCGGCTCACCGGTGTCGTAGTTGTCGTGGTCGCTGCGTCGATGAGGTTGTCCGCACACTTCGAGAATCGCTAATTCGTTTGTGGGAGGGCAGGTCTAAACCCTCCAGAGCCGCACATTAACCGACCACGCCAAGATTTTATTCCAAGTTTAGCGCGTCCGACCCAATGCAAAATGATAATCTTATCAGATCATAATTGCGCGGCCGCCCAAAGGCGTCGCCAGCGGGCTGTTTAATTCAAATTCGGTAATAAGAAAGCAGCTGTCATGGACTGGGGGAAACTTAGAGGACAGTTACTATCAAGTGTAAATTATTGGTGTTAGGGGTATCACAAAAGCTGAATTGCTTGCAACTGTTCTGCAAGCATCGAATATGTACATCTCTAATGCCTTTTCAGCCCGCCAAGCTAGGTGTCTTTGAGCCGGCCCCATTCGGGCTTCAAGTCAATATCGCCTTCTGCATCTACAACCTTTCCTCTGTCCCATTCCCGTCCTTCGCCTCGCCTTGCCCATCGAACATCTGCTTCACTCCTCTCTCCACCCTTCTTCCAATTATCCACTTCCTCTTCCGTAAAACCAGCCGCTCGAAGCCTGTCCGCGCCGGATTGCTTCCAGCGCTGCCGATCCCTTAAGGCTTCAAGTGCCTGGTCCCAGTCATCCTCGTCCTCTACATTCGGTTGTACGTCGGTGGATGGATCGTAGCCGGACGCAAAGCGGTTGTCAATGCCGGAAGAAGATGATAAAGCACCGCGCCCTCGTACACGGACCTTAGGTTCTGCAGTCGGCGGTTGGGGACCAATGATTGCCTCCAACGGATCAGAGTCCGACGTAAGTGACGGAGACCGTTTGCTTTTTGATGTCCCCATTCCAATTTTAGGAGAGAAATTCGCCCGTTTGGAGCGGCTAGGAGCAGAGTCATTGTGCCTTTCGGGCGAATATGATACAGATCGGGGTCGATGCGATCTTCGATGTTGCGATACTCTTTCGCCATGAGGAGAACGTGATCGAGAGCTTCGATGGTGTCGACGTAAATGACGATGTGAGTCTCGAGCAGATCTTTGGCTTGAGTGACCCTCTCTGGATCTGCTCCGATGACGTCGTCGGTGCTCCCTTGAATTATGCCGATGCGGATGTCGCGAGTGTTCTCTGTCACTATCGTCGTGACCATCTCTTTTCACCTCGTCACGCCTGGACCGTTGGTGACGTATTCGAGCTGAGGACGACTTTTCACTAGATCTTCGTATATTGCTTTCAGACTCCGCAACTTCCATTCGCTTTCGTTTGTTCTCAGCGTAGTCACTTGCACTTGATCGGTGCTCATGCTTTGATCTGGGCTCCCCTTCGCGCAGCGCCCTCAGCCGAGCCCTTGCCTCTTGTGCTTCTTTCGCAAGGAGGGCGGCATTGTGATTATCGGTGTCTCGGATGATGTTTCGAAGAAATCTCGTATTTGGCTTCGGTGCATTTGAAGAGGGTCTGCGGCTAGTCAGAAGGGCAGTTTGACTAAAAGGTTGTTTGGGTTAAGCTTACCTTTGAGGAAGAAACGCCTGTAGCCCAAGAGCGGAATACCTCACCGAACTGTCTCGCGCATCTTTCTTGAGTAGATTGGCGACGTAGTCGTCAGAAAAAGGGGTGTCGGCGGACATTTGTTATTTGGTTGTACTGGCCTCAGAAGCAATAGCAGTTCTTCCTTAGGATATGCAACTGCTAATCGCGATGGAAGCGCTGAGCTGCAAGACGAGAGTATGTGGCGTGGGTTTGGCCATGGGATGCGTCCACGGTCAGACTATAGCGAATATGAGCAATACTCGAACTCCCTCAATTTTTTCTCATTGCGTAGCACTTGGTCTTGACAAAATATCTTCTGTGGTAGACGTAATGGCCGTAAGTTGTCGCAAAGACAATGTTCAGTTGTAACTATACGTAGTAGTGCGGGATTGATGTCACCGAATCTGCCACTTCCCACTAAAATGCAAAGCAGACACGGCAAACAGCATTCGCCTTACTGAGCTTAATAAATTTAAAATCGGTGTATGAGTAATTCTCCTATGTGGATATTAGCTTCAGGAGAGTTTTAGAGCTTTACAAAATATTCTAGCATTTTATTTATAATTTATGTTTTCCTTCATTCTTTTCGGGTTTAAAATATGATTGTTCTGTGGATTATCTGACCAAAATACAACGCGGATGATGTACTCCGTAATTCTTGCAGTCTCAAGCCCGTAGGACATGAGATAATGTTCCCAATATCAAATCAAGTCTTTACAAATGTCTCGAATTGGCGCCAGAAGATCAGTCTTATGCAGCACCCGATTTGCAGTAAGACCAGTATTGAGGGTCAATGCCGGCATTTGGCGGGGAAAGGTGACCTGCAGAATCTCGGGCACGCGAACACGCTAAAACCCCAGAGTCAATGCATTTGCCAAACAATGGCAGCGAAAAGTAAACAACAGCCTATTCTGCACCCTCAACCCGAATTCGTCACTGCAAAAGGGTTGCGACCATGGCAGACTCACCAGAGGAACTCCTTTCGACAATAGAGGATTTCCTTGCATCCAGGGTGCTGTCAATCATCCAACTGAGCGAGCCTTTAACCAATGAAATTCGCCGCGCCCCAAATACTCGAAGTCGCAAACGTTCCGATGCTTCTACCGACGAATTCGATCTCTCTGCCTTCGATGACCAGACGCCCGCTGGATTAGAGGTGGAACTGGCACATTACAAGGTACTTTGTTGTTACAGTCTCAGTGCTGCGCCGCATTGCTAGACGACTGAGCCATCATGACCTGGCGACTGTCCACAGAGAAGCGGTAATAGTAAGGCAAAAAACTGAACACCGTCGTGTTTTAGGAATTATTCTCCAAACTCCGCTTTTCCTTCGTCGAACAACTTACAAAGGAAAAATTCCTCCGGGCACTTCTCACTGAACCGCCGGTATTAGTCGAGCCGCAACAGAACGTGGAACTTGAGGAGGAGCTCAAGAGCGTCAAGGCAGAGCTTAAAGCACAGAAGAATGGAGTCGAGGAACTCCTTTCTCAGATTGAAAGCAGAGGCAGAGCTCTGGCAAAAAGTATGTATAGCTTGCGTATCTCGCCGAAACGAGGGATGAGTCGGATGAAATCACATGCGCGGAATTAGAACGGGACTAATGTACGAGTTCACCCTAGGATACGAAGAAATCCAATTACAGACAATACAACTGCGCGAATTGCCTCCCCATATTGCGCAGCTCGAAGAAAGTATAGAATCACTACGGACGGAACAAGCGCCCGTCTCGGATAACCCAGATCTGAATCTGTCTCTGGATGCATCTACCGAGTTGCTCGAAGAGAGGGAAGCGAAACTTGCGGAGGTAAAACATCAGGTCGCGGCGCTTCAGT
This sequence comes from Xylona heveae TC161, assembly GCF_001619985.1. Classification (NCBI taxonomy): domain Eukaryota; kingdom Fungi; phylum Ascomycota; class Xylonomycetes; order Xylonales; family Xylonaceae; genus Xylona; species Xylona heveae. Next base: position 979,675 of record NW_017264202.1, on the reverse strand, counting down.
CCATGTTGCCCCGAAGGCAGCGAGAAGTAGATCGCCTTAAGGCCGAGCTGAGGCCCTTAGAGGAGCAACGAGCCATGAACATGGCGGCAGCAACAGAAGCTCTACGAAGAAAGGAGCAAGGCACAGGCGGAATAGAGGAGGACTTGGAAACAAGAGCAAGGTGGTGGAAGGCTGTGCAAGCCAGCATGACCGAGCTAGTGAAAGCTGGGAACTGAAATCACTGGCTTATTTGTTTTGTAGAGGTGGAGTATGCGGCGTTATGAAGGATGGTGGCAGATGTCACTGGCTGTTTCTTCCGATTGGAGCTTTCTCTGGATATCTTTGAGTGTGTTTCTTGACCGGGGGAAGTTTCAAGGCAGGGTTGCTGGTACTTAATAAGTAAATTTACTGGGATATGACATTTTAGTAATTCAGCGGACTTCCGAGGAGGCTAGAAGCACAAAACATTTAATATGAAATTACAAAGATTCTGGACTTCTTAGGCCCCTGGTTCACAAAAAGTTTCACACACGTTCCCAGGATGAGGGGAGGAAAGGCAGTGCGTTCTCTCTGCACGGGGATCGATTGGCGATCGAGGATATATAATGGTAATGCGTCGTAGGCGAGAGACCAGCCTACACATTGAACCTTTTCCCATCCCGACGATTGTGAATTTGATCCCAGCGACGTGTGGATAGGAGTTTCTAAAAGGATGGAATTTATTTCATTCTCAGGTTGTTGAATAATTGGGCATTGCTGAATCAATCGCGGCAGAAGCCAAAATTCGCCGAACTCTGTGTCTTGTCTCTTATCATGCATTGCGTGAAGCAGGCGGAAAGGAATCCGAGACATCCGCGGCGGCAATGTGACTGCCAGACTCATGTCCTGTTGCCCCTCTTCCACCACCACCCTGGACAAGCTGAACTGTGGCTTCCAGCGCGTTTATCGATACTTCCCGGTTTCCCCGACCTGTCAGAATGCTCCGAATCCCGAGGCTGTCGCTTCCCGGTCGCTTTGACTGTCGATTATGCCGCGTTTGGGAGTTCAATTACCGGGGTACTTGCTGTGCCGCAGGACCTAGCATGTCCACTCTACTCCCCCGACGACTCCTCTTGCATTAGGCCCAGCCATTGCCTTTTGACTGAAACCTGATTTTTCTCTTTCCTACCCTTTCATTTCTGAAGATGGAGGGGTGCAAATGTGATTTTCGAAAGAGGCAACCAGCATTTGTCCCCCTCAAAATTGAAGGAGCTTGCGAGTTGGGCCATTAAATGATTATCATTCTTGCTGATCCGACTATTTCCCTCAAGACTAAAATGAAAGCTCTAGATTCGCCATGCTGGAAATTCGCAGGAGGATTTGGTTGAACGATTACCCTGCACACGTCCAAATCCAGTGTCTAACCCACGAGGCAACGGCAGGCAAACGGATATCCTTGTTGTGGCGTATCCGGCAGAAATTCGGCTTCATTCTCATTTGTCTCTGTCAACACTTTTGATACGACTACCCCAGCTCTTGCAGAGAAAGTTTAACCTCTCCCGCTGATGCCTAACAAAAGTCAAGGCGTTCTATGCAAGGAAAAGGGGCTACAGAGAAATTCTGCCGCCACACAAAAACGTATATTTAATTCAATTCTGAACCCAGCTGTCCCCCAATATTCTGCATAATGTTATCATTAATCAATTTTGCAGAGCCATCATGCCGAAAAAAGAGGGCGTCAGAGACTTATGTGAGAAGCTTGGCTTCAGGGGGACGAAAAGCAAACTCTTCCAAAATTTAGCATTAAAATTCCTGGCGAAATATGCCTCGGACAATTTGATCGACAGAATGTCCGATGACATGTCACGGCAATCCTCGCCTGAAATTTGTAGAATGGCAAAATACTTTTTCGATACTGACACTTTTTATGATGATTCCCAGCCTATACCCTTTCGTGATCTGCGGAAGAAATCATCTGAATTTGCAGAGCCTCAAAACTTAAGTTGGGAGAACCCACCAGATCGACTATTGTAAGGGTATAGTGAGAGTTAATTTTTAATAGTGACGATCTCTAACCCCGACAGAATCCTTGATATCTTGCGCAAACTTTTTGCGCAACAAGGTTTCAACCATATCCGATCATCGAGAGCATTAGAAAGATATGAAAGGTATGCTTTCTCATACGGGACTACATGATATCCTAAGCAATATCGACCCCACGAAACCGATATTCACGATCAGCGGCTGCAGACGCGGACCAAGAAGCTCACTTTATGCTAGGCACTCCAGCTCTGATACAACGCGCCGCGATCGGTTGAGCTCAGTCTCCGCCTCGGAAATGAGTGATGAAGATTGTGCACATAGGTGAGTGGAAACGTCTTACGTTGAACTGCGGTAGACCTGATCTGATATAGGAACGGGGACGACGATGATGAATATAGACCTAGTTGCGAGCTGACAGATTTCAGCAACCAGAGCAGAACGTATTCAACCCCGCAAAATGCACTTCACTTAATCACAAATAATCTGCCAGCAAACGGAGGCAGTTTCAGGAGCCAGTCAAATGTCAACAACGCCCAGGGGCTTGCATCCGCCAACAATGTCTCTGGACATGATCACCAAGCTCCATTAACCCAAACTGCATCTCAAGAGGGAGACGAAAATAGCACAGTCACAGTTAGCCCTCACAGTTATGCCCCAGATCGTATAGTCATACTAAAATACGGCAAGAGAGAAAATGAACACGCAGCCAAATCAACCGCACAATATTCCACAAGTCCGTCCCAGCGCAGTGCCCAGTAAGCCAAACCTACCGTCCTTCGGCCCCAACCATTAGCGAAAACTAACATGCCTCCAGATCAAGACGAGAAACGCCGCCCAACCCACAAAAAGCATCTCGACAAGCAAAGAGAACAGGAAGTTCAACCATTCCCGGTCTCGAGCCGAAAAGACTCCGTCTCCCTGAGCGTGAAGTAATTGATGTCGACGCAATCAGAACCGATCGAGAGAGAGTTTCACGGAAGACCACAGAGGACATGAAAAACGCGTCAGCCCCCTTAAATGGCCCAAGAGATCCTCAACCACGTTTCGCCGCAACTTATTCATCACAATTCAAAGTGCCGATTGCGCCGATGGGATCTGCCGCTCAGGAGGAAGACATGTCGCAAGAAAAGGAAGATCAAACACAATTAGAGACAGCTACTACTCCCCCCTTGTCGTTGGAGCATAGTACCCGAAAAGAATCGCCTTATCAAGGCGGCCAATCGCCGAGTCATAGTGCAGAACACAGGGAAATGCACAGCAAGGCTCAAACAGAAGAGCAAGGCCCGGCTAAGCAAATATATAGAGCACCGAGCCCAACTCAAATGTCTGACACCTCTGCCGGGTTGAAAGACCGCCTCAAATCTCCCCCTTCGACTCCTCGCAATGCTGAGAACCGCGAGATACTCACTGGGGTCAAAATTAGCGATTCGATGATCCAAAAAATTGACACAGATGTGCAAATTAGAACTTTCACGTATGCTTCTCACAGCCGCCTCCACTTTTACGATCGATGGCCAACAAAAGCCTCAGACGTGTTATTACACATTTCTTTCGAATGGCTACGCGAGCACCTAACTGGAGAAATCAGCAGGATCAATATCCTTCTTCAAGTTATCCCTATACAACACCTTGTGGATCATCCAACGAAAGAGACGGATGGAGTATTCACAGAAACCCATCGATATGCCGTATCCAAAGACGACGAGTCTGATTTGAAATGGCTCAGGCTTGAAGTTGTGGGCTGCATTAAAATGAACACCAATTGCACCTTTAAATTGCTCATATCACCATTTCGCTAGGCGGAAAATAGGCCGTACCTACAGCTCGCAGGTCTTGGATTTCGGTCAATCGTATTTCGGAATTTGACTGTCTGGTAATTTAGATGGTAGATTCATTTGCTGATTCTGCACTTTTCGGGATGATTAATGTCTAAGACGATCAAGAGGGGGTTGGGGAAGAGGTATGGAATAGAGAGCGACATGATTCATGAATTCGACGAAGCAAAGGCGTGACCTTGTAGTGGTAACGGTGGTAATAATGCTGATGCCATCTCTTTGATTAATTACTGTTCATCGTAACCTTTCATGTCCGGTTTTGATTACTGAGAGGCTGAGCCAAATGTCCACTTTCTTCTTCCTAGTCCCGCGTCTAGATGCACAGCAGCATAGATTATCGGTATCATCTGGATCCAGGAGAAATCAATTAGCCTGTGCGGCCGTGCCTGGCCACCTAAATGCTCACTTTGCTTCCCTAGGGCTATTTGAACTGTAGCATACCTTGAAGCTGACAGTTGGAGACAAATTCTAGGATTAATAGGACGAAGACCTGCCCAAACCCTGGTTGAAATCTATGCACATCTGCACAACCTTACCAGTCGCATCTCATACATTCAATCATAAATATATTTACCCAATACCATCAGTCCCCAAATCATGACGTGTGATAATTGAATACTATCAATCTGGATATCTGCTCAAGCCACCCAGATTCTAGCAGACACAACATCATCGAATCCTTCAATGCTTGAATCGCCAAATTCTTGCATCACTGAACCCTCGATATCCATCTGGACCATTTTTATTGTAGACTACAGTTTTCCCATGACTGAATCTAACTCTAGTATCTAGATAAACCATACCGTGATATCTACAGCCTTTCCCAATACTTACAGATCTTCACAATCCAGTTTGGATGCTGTACTGCTGTCATCACACATGAACTCATGCGTCCATCCCAGTACACTGGACGAAATATCACCACTGAGTCCAGAATTCAATTTAAAAAAAAAATTAAGGAAAATTATAGCAGCACCCTCACAATAATCCTACCACATAACTTACCCCATTACTACAGCCTAAACGGCAATTCAGACATCGCCTGAACGTTGTTTCAGCGGTTCAACGGCTGTACTATAGTTACAGACTTACAGACTTACAGTATGACAGCCTACTTGGGGTAACGCGCTTAAGTCATGCAGGTTTAGAGTAGAACTGCAAAGCGAATCTACGGTATGCGAGTACAGTGAACAGTCGCTGCTTTGGACTGAGGACAGGGGTAGTCGGTGTGTATACTACGTACACAACCTACCATAGTTACCGGACAGAGCATGCTTACAAGACCAAGACAGTCAAGTTATGGCATTAAGCACATCTAATAAAAGGAAAACTAGAACATGGTGCTTTGGAAGACGCCCTGGGAGGGGGAATTAATTGGAATAGATGAGACTAGATTCGTTGTACATGAGATACATACGGCAGGTAGCTTTGTGCCGTAATTATGCAAATTGTGAAGAAGAATTGTGCATGATGTAGCGTGCTTAAGATTATGCCGAGATGCAAGGGCGGCGACAATGCTCAGGATATAATACAGCCCGGAAGATGTTGTAACAGGAAAATCATCGAAAAATGAGGACTAGAAAGGCAAGAGACTACTACGCAGCTTGTGTGCTTTGACGTCAAAGATGCTGGTCCTTTGGGAGTCCACGATCAACGCTGAACACGTAACAGTGGCACAGCAGTGAACATGGCGGGTTACAATGTCATGAAAAGCAGTAAAAGGAAAAAATAATTTGGACTATATTTGCTCGTTAATGGTTCGAATTCAACAAAGAGATGGCACATTCGCCCTGTGTGGTGAGCATTGCTGTACAACAATGACCCGGGTATCATAGCCAGGAGCGAAATGCATAAAAGGCGCCGAATGGCACGCTGAAAAGGTGACATCAATATCAGAGTGGAACAGCGACATGTCTCGGCGTGAGTAGAATTGAAAAAAAAAAAAAAAAAGCCAAGGCATCGCTTTGGCTACATTCTTTCGTAATCGATCCCAAGCTCTCTCAGCTTGTTGATTTGAAGCCGGTTGAGAGAAACGTACTCAAACATTGGCGGAAGCTCAAGTTGCGCCCTAAATGGTTGATTGTGCATAATCAGTTGACTGTCCCAAGTCCTTTGGCGAAATAGAAGAAAATGCCACAAAGCAAGAGACGGAAATGCATACTTGAGATAGTCAAATTTTATATTTCGAGCCTTATCTTTGAGACCGACCTGACCCCTATCATTGAAGAGTGGCTCGCTCTGTACAATCCTGGACCACGATGTACCGTATTTTTGGACACATCTGATCAGGAGGCTAGTTTCTTCCGTCGACCACTTCTGCCGCGTCTGAACTTTGGGGGGCAATCGAGTTGCTACTCGACGTCGAGCTTCAGCCTGCACTTGCTGGTAAACACTGCCGGGGTCGTCATCCAGATGTGATTGTCCTCTAGACGTTGGTGTGAATTCGCGAGCAGCATCTTCAGATGCTCTCTCTTGGCGCTGCTCCCGCTGCTCTCGCCGTTCCCGCCGTTCTCGCTGCTGCTGCTGCTCTACTTCGTGAGCATCTTCGGCATCGTCATCATGATGCTCCGTCGACATCTCTCGAATAGCTTGGCGACGTGCCGCAACAGGAGCCTCTCGTCTCCTTGCTTCAGCGTTCGTCGGCCGAGTATCTTGCTGAAACGCGTCATCCTGATCATCGTCTTCGTCGCCTTCATTACTCCTATTTGCCAATTTTCGTTTCCGCGAGGCTCTTCCCACAGGTACCGGAGTCGGCTGACCGCTGCCAGGCGGGTCGTCAAACTCTACCCTTGAGGCGTCTGGCTGCCGATCAATGAAGTTACGTTTGGGCCTGCCTTGTTGCTGTTCGGCGTCATGCTCGCGACGCTGAAGAGATTTGCCTATGGTGTACTGCTCTAGCATCTGCTGAGAAGACCGCGTGGGCACATATGGGTCTTGCAAAACCTCATTGTCCTCGGAATTGCGGCCAGGGCGCCACTCGTCATCCTCTGCATCATCGTTTGGTGGGGAAATATTTTGTTCTAGGGCCGCCAAAGAGCGCACAGCAGCGCGTGTTCTCGCGTCGTCAATATAATCGCTTTTGCTGGTATTTTGGGAGACTCTTTCTCTGCCGCTTGACGTCTCCGGAGTCTGAGGAAGGGTGGGATAGCCTACGGAACCGCCCCTGGGCGAGAGGTTATGATTACTGGTGAGCTGCTTAAGCCGCGACACGTTCGGATTTGAGAAGAAATTGCGGCTAATCAACAAATTTGGTATCATTAGTAGTCCGATTCGTTGATCAAGAGAAAAGAGTACTTGGTGTAAGGTGCTATATCCTGTGGAGCTATGTAGACGAGGCAGGAGGCAAACATAACACAATTGTGGACGCGTCTGTATCAGCATACCTCATGTTGTCCCTTTTGTTTAATGCTCAAAAAGGTTCTACTGGAAAGTGAAAACTTGAACCAGTCCCGTTCTGTTGCGCTGTGAGTCCAATATCACGAATTCAGATCGTCTTCATATATCGTTGTGCATATTATTTGTGAAAGCATCGCGCACACCCATGTTGTCGTCCCACAATATCCCGGCCGATGAGCTGGTGTCCGAGCTCGACCCCAATTGGGGGACATTCCTTGTTCGGGACACAGGCGACGTAGACAGCCAAAAATGGAAGTCTCGATTGGGATTAAGCGCCACGAGGCGAAAGTGACTTGGTGACCCCTTGCGGGATGATCGCGCGCCCTCCTGCCCGAATTCAGCATCAGTTTCGTAAACTGAGACCGTTTGCCTCAGTCAACGATCAGACTTTCTCTTCCCTCCCTTCTCTTCGCCTTTTAACTTCACTCTATCCTTCTCGCTACCTAACTTAGAATCATATGAACTGAGGTACACCTTCAGATCCAATACGGGGCCATCTTTCCCCAGAGTTTATTGAGCCTGTCCTTACGCCGCAGCTTTACGCTGTTTGGGATCCCAACTTTTCTGGCAGACCTCCAATTAACCAATTGAAACGCACTGCACCATGAAGATGAGAGTCAACCAGCGGGCGTCATCCCTTCTATTTCTACTCCTCGTTCCAGCGTTGTCATCCGTTGCGACCGGTGCCGCCACCGAAGAGAAAGATGCCTCACTAGCCGCAAGAGATGCTCCCAAAGCTATTCCTGTTGCTGATGATCTGACTCCTGCGTCAATTCCCACGCTGAAACCTGAAGTTGGGACGAAAGATGCGCCAGTGGATGGCAAAGATGGGAAACCCCACGCCGGCCCGTGGGTAGATTTATCTACCGATAAAAAGCCAAAGGTAGAAACAGAGGAAGAGGTCACCGCGCCAGGGAAGAAGCCTCCTCCAAAACCGTTAAAAGATACATCGGAAGAAACTACACTGATCAATGGAAAGCCGGTGCCGGATTCAAAGGACGGAGTCATGGATGATCCAAACCGCTCTTCTCCGAAGAAGGGCACTACGGGTACCGAAGGGGGAGTTTCTGAAAAGGAGCGGGATAGAAAAGCCCAAGAAGGGCAGACTGGGGCGAAGGTAGAAAAGACTCCCGATTCTCCAAAGGAGGCTCCTCCCTTGCCCCACAGCGAGCAAGAGAAGATTAAGCAAGATGCGACTAGCCCCAACAAAAAGACAACGGAGAAAACAACTGGAGATTCGGAGAAACCCAAGGGCGCAGGAGGCCTTCAGGTTTGTCTTTTCTGAGCAGAGGCCATATTGTTGTTTGGCATATCACTAATATCACTTTAGGTACCGACCGATCTTCCGGATAAGCCTCATGATATTCCCAGGCCTGTGCCTGCCACATCCAAGGATGATCCGCTGGCCCTTGGTAAAACGACTGTCAAATCTGATGCTGAACCTGCGCCGGCTTCTCCGAAGCCAGAGGAGGAAACTGATCGCACCCTGATCAACCCGCTGCACTCATATGTCCTCTCATTGTCCATGATTATCTTTTCCGAGATTGGAGATAAGACGTTCCTAGTTGCAGCTTTGATGGCAATGAAATATCCTCGCCTTATTGTCTTTTCGGCTGCCGTCGCTGCCCTCTTTACCATGACAATTCTGTCTGCTGTGCTTGGCCACGCCGTGCCCACGCTGATTCCGAAGCGCTTCACCAACTTTTTGGCGGCTATCCTATTCCTCGTTTTCGGAGCGAAGATGCTTCGGGAAGGTTATGGCATGAGTCCAGATGAGGGCGTCAGCGAGGAAATGAAGGAGGTCGAGATGGAATTGGAAGAAAAGGAGCATATCGCCCAGAAACATCGCCGTCGCTCTTCCATTACTCCTTATGTTCTTGAAGCCGGCCGCGGAACCCGAAAAACAAGGTCTAACTCGCGTCTTCCTTCTCCTCCGAGAAGCCCGTCAACATCTCCGTCGCGTTCTCCATCGCCCTCTCGATCATCCTCACTGTCATCGGCTCTGATTGGTTTCGGCAACCTCTGCTCACTTTTGCTCACTCCCGCTTGGGTCCAGACGTTCGCTATGACTTTCCTTGGTGAATGGGGAGATAGAAGCCAAATTGCTACCATTGCCATGGCAGCGGGTTCCGACTACTGGTGGGTTACGGCTGGCGCAATCACTGGCCACGCCATCTGCACAGCTGCCGCAGTGATTGGCGGCCGCGCCATTGCAGGAAAAGTCAGCTTGAGAGTGGGTATGTAAAATTCACCTCATTTCCATCCATCTGGGTTTCTAGCTAACATATCTATCTTCAGTTACTCTTGGTGGTGCGGGCGCTTTCTTAATTTTCGGAGTACTTTATCTGGCCGAAGCTATCTATTACGGCTAAACTTCCTATGATTTCGGTGAATGCATTTCCATGCGGTTTCGTATCGACCCTTTTACCAATATTCGATTCACATCCCATGTATATTCCACATATTTACGGCGTCATTGAACTTTCGAAAAGAAAAAGCATCTATATTTTCGGGACCTTCCTTCCATTGACCTTTCATCTTTTAAAGCTGTTGGAGTGCAAAGACATGATTCTATAACGCCAGACCCAATTGTCTTATCATTGGGCGGCACAATATCTCATATATACAGGGAACATTTGTTTGATTGGCGCATGGTTGTTGAATCAGGACTACATTCTTACATTTCCCCGGGTCAATTCGCTCTCTAATGATGATGGAATTATAATCAGTGGATTCGGCGGAAGTCCTATTTCTTTTTTTTTTTTTTTGTTTTTTATCCTTCTTTTCTTTCCTTTTTCTTTCCTTCCTCTTTTCTTTTCCTTTTCTTTTTTTCAACCGGAGAGTTAAGATTTATAATGAAGAGTTAATCAGTATAAGATTTCTTTGGACATATTAGGTCTTTTTAGTCTTAATCCATGAAGTATAATATTAGACGCCCGGTCAATTGGAATTTCGTGATCCACAGCTGCGGTTCGTTATGGGCTCAGAATTGAGAGCTCAGATGCCCGTCTACAGTCGCGTTGATAACGAAGATCAAAACCTCGTCGAGAAGTAATTCCAGCTTCGCAACGGGAAAAAGGAAGGCAGGCAAATGTGTGGGTTAAAGAAACCTGACTTTTAAGTGAATGTTGTTCGAGCTTGTATCATGGGATCCCAGGAGAGCTTTGTTCTTTCATTTGTTACATGTCCACCCAGATTGGAATTCTTAAGATGGCCCAGAACAAATTCGACATTTTAAACGCAGCGTTCGACCATAGAACCTGTTCCAACCCACACGCAATTGTACCCACCGCTCCTTCCGATTATCCAGGCCTAGAGCAATCCTTGAAATTTGCGGCCAAACATCAATCCCTAGTTCACCACTCCCGTGTCAAAAGGACGCCGTGACGACATACCCGAAATGCTGTAATCGGTTAGCAGTTGCCTGAGATATTAGGTATGGACGCTTACCATTGCCTCAAAGTGGGAGGGATCCATGATTACCAGTCCTCTTTCCATGGTAGATCTGCATCATCCAGCTTTGCGCACAAGAGATAATCGGCATTGATCTCGGTCTGATCCGCCCTCAAGTAGCTGCGTGGTAGATCGCCCAAAGCCTGGCGAATTTTGGTTTCTAATTCTTTGCGTACGTCTTCGAATGATGGTGCATTATAGTGTTTGGTAATCTTTTTAGAACTTGGCAGCTCAATCTTTGCGCTTTTCTCAAGCGCGCGATAGAGTTTACCTTCAAAATGCTCCGGTTTTTTGTTTTGAAAGCAGTTGGAATATATTTTGCTTATGTTTTCACGAACCATTAGCAAGGCGACCATGGATTCGCTCACCGAAGCAAAATCGAGAGAGATCGATTGGGAATAATTTAGGGAAAGCAACATTTCGTTGGCATGCTCCTTCTTTTGACGGAGGTGCTCGTACTTTTCACAAAGCGTATCAAACAATTTCTGGGAAACGGTGTCTCGACATTTTTGCTTTGTACCTGACCAAGTGCCGAGGACATGAATCGCGGCTTCCCTTAGAATTATGGACGACCTAGTCATTTCTCCAATATAAAGATAGTCCACGGGTTGTTTGGAAATGTCTCTATAAAGCTGAGATGCATTGCCGTCGCTCTCAAGTAATGCTAAGCGGACGGCACGACTGATCACTGGAAGACAGTCATATTTGTCGGCCAGCTTGACTAATTGTAACGTATCTTCGACGCCTTCAAGTATAGGCTTGACGTGTTGAAAAATACCAATCATATTCTCGAAAGCTCGATAATAGGTCTCATCCCGAATATGTTCACTCTCCCAATCGCTACTCGGAATCGCCGTCTTAGATTGAAGATCCTACAAATGATGTCAGCCATTGATGCTAAAGTGAGTGTATTATGAACGGAGTTGTACCTGTATCGTGAGAGAATCTCCGCAAGGGTCTTCCTCCAGATTTAACTTGTAGATAATTGGAGCATTTTCATTTTTGCTCAGCATCCCCCTGTGAGAAGTCCAGGCCTTGTCGAGGCTAGCCGCAAAGAATTCCGAGCAGGAAATGAGAATGCTGGAATGGATGAACAGCCTCTTTTCTGGTGTTAACCAGATCTCTACCGTCCGTAGGACAGTGTCTCGGTCGCCACAGCGCTTTCTTCCAGACATTTTGCTGTGATATTTGTTGAGAGAAAGACGAGCAGAAGGGCGAGAATGTTCTCGAGTTAGCTCGAAGACCAGTTTAAATTTTCTTTGTTACATTCATTCGTTGATTTGACGGGGTAAAGTCAGATATGGCTCCTTTTGAAGAGGCATATCCTGTGACAGAGAAGGATGCGCAAGTCCAAATTGCTATCATTTCGTATCTCTTCATAAAATCGCAGCAGCTAGAGAACCAATCTTCTCATTAGCCCAAGGGCTCACATGCTCTATACCAACGAGGTTCATGAGTTATGAAATCACTACACACGTCTGATTCTTTGACTCTTAGCCGGCTCAGGGTCCAGGTCAGCTTGGCGACTAACTCGTTAGTTAAGTGTAGATCGTCGTTAACTTAGTTGCGGCCTAAGCGCGCCGAACCTCCGGCTCAAGTTACCGAACCCCGTTCTACCGACCCTTTGCCTCTCTCGGCGAGCGCGGATCACAACTTCAATTCAACCTCATATCAGGCCTCACTTTCATATTTTACAGATGTCGAGAGGAAATAATCTGCTATTTGCTGCAGAGCTTACATAAATAACTGCCAGATTACATGATGGCGCTTTCGAAGGACTTGTGCTTGTGACTCGTCAGAAAAATGAACCATTATTGCGGCAGACAAGGCGGAACGGCATGGAAACTGAATCAAAGTTGTGCCTCGAACCTCGCAGAAAAAAGCCTTGAGATAAGCCACTCGGTAAAAAGAAAATATATCTTCAGATGCCTTGATTAATCTGGGCCAGTAACATGAAACTCCAACGAACGACGATGTGGTGAGAACAAAATGACAGATAGGGAAGATTAGGGGTAATAAGAATGGGCATTAAGATGGGGTAGGGTGAAACTTTTTTTTTCCTGATTTCTGGACTTTTGATTTTTTTTAAATTGCTTTTATTTTTGGTGCGGTGGACCGTGAAGCTGACGCAAATGTAGAAGAGTGGTAATGTGTCAACTCATCCTCAAATCCTTCATCAGGGAGATTTAGCATGTGTGAAAGCTCAAAGGCGTGCGGTTGCCTTTCTTCAGAGATTTTTGAACTCTTGAGGAGGAGCTCGAATCTTTGGGAATATTATCACCTGAGACTTTCTAATTGCCGCGCTCGAGACGACGACCTCGGCCTCTGGACCCGCGTCTGCCAGAATTGCTTCCTCGGCCCCTGCCAATCGGTCTCCCAGCACTATAACTCACGTCGGTCGGGTCATCTGCGTCCACGCTCGATGACTCTATGCTTGCTGTTTCCGACGACGTCTGGACCATGTTTGAGTTATTGGAAGCTGTCTCATCATTACCAACAGGAGCTGCAAGAGCGCTTGTTTGCGAAAAGGATGCAGTTTCATTCGCCTGAAACATGTGTCAGCTTGCAAATTTTAGAAAACATATCTAAATCCCACCTGCTCCGGTGGCGGATTCATGAACCTGCCCGCTCCAACCGCCACTTGTTGGGGAACATGTTGACTGGGCATCAAGATCTTGCCGGCGCCCTCTTCAACAGGATCATTTGTCCGTCTCTCCGGAACTCTAGGTCTGCTGGCTCGGCTGACTTTTGTCGTCTTCGGGTTGCGACTGTTCTTTCTTGAGGCCCTTGCTCGAGCGGGTCGGTGAATTTTTGCTCCGTCCTGGTGTCCTGGAGCGGTCGCGCCCTGAGAACTTTGATGAATTCCTGATCTATATTGCGGAAAATCTGCGGGGCTCACCATCCTAAGGTTATCAAAAGGTGGTTCTCCGAATAGGACAGGCGGCTGAGGGCAGGTTGCGCTGCTGAAAGTGACAGCTGGCTGCGAAGGCTTTCCAAGATGATTATAGTTCCAGCGCCTTTCATTCATCATAATACCGGCTTCGTTCCCATAACTATATCCAGCGGAGTCTCCATAATTGGCCATTTGCAAATATTGCGCCGGGATATGATCATCATGAAGACGCGGAAAATTCGTTGACTGGGAACCCTCCAAAGACTCTTGCGACCAATAAGGACCCATAGGCTGTGTAGGACCTTGCAACCGGGCAGATTCGCTATCGAAGGCGTGAAATGCGTTATTCTGCATCCTCAGAAGTTCTTGTCTCTGCTGAAGCTTCTGGGCCTCCCACACTTGCGCCATTGCTTGTGGGAGTGCAGGATCATTCTGAATGCCACTGAATCCTCCGACATTTCCAATTGGCGCTATAGTCCTCATTGGCGGAAAATCGTTCGGCACTAGAGGCGGGAAAAATATGGCGCGAACTGGATCTCCGGGCTTCAAATGATCTTCAGATTGCTGGTAGGATTCGGTATACACTCTCATTCTCTCCAAAAAGATACATTGTGCTCTGCAAACTTTGTAATGATATTCGTTGTCGCGGTACTCATTTCGATTCTGGCTCTGATCCGACGGATAGGCTTGTCTTGTCTCAGCGTCGAATAGGCCCCATTCGTATCTAGCTTTATCGATCTCTTCGGTATAATGTGTTAGCAATTCGAGAATGTGAAGCGGCCGTTGGCCCGGCCTCCAGCTTCGCGGAGTCAATTCATCGCCAGAAATGTCATTTCCATTCATAGCTTTGGAGTTTTCGGCACGGCGCCAATATGGATTCTCATATGTCCCATGGGGACCTTGTCCAATATATTGCTGGTTCGGACCAGAGATCATCGCAAGCTGAGGATCCACAGGAATTTGAAACGACAATGGGGTCTGAACAGCCGGGAAAGTTTGAAGGGCGGGGAGATTTTGAGTAATAGGATCGGCTTGGAATGGAAGAGGATCTTGAGAGGCCACATGAGAGTAATAGGGCTGAACCTCTTGAGCGTAAGGCGATTGGTACGACAGGTGAGCTTGGACAGGGTGGATGCTTGTGGAACACAATGCAGCTTGAGTCTGTGACTCAAAAGGACTGAGCCCATTCCCTGCCACGAAGAATTGATCACCTTGCTGACCACTCATTTCAATTAATGAAGCAGCGACATCACCTTGATTGTTCGGCATCTCAAACACCATGTTTTGCTCGTTTCCAACCAACATCTCGGTAAACGTGGGCGGACTGGATTGTTCTCGTGTTGTAAACTCATGAGTTTCGACGTTCGCAGCCATCTGTGATGCCTCCCCTTGGTTCATCATAGTTGGAGTATTCTGTGAAAATTGGTCCATCAGTGTGTTCTTTGAGTCTGTTACTGAAAGTTCTCTTTGTTATTTGTGTGTGTTCTGAGAGCGTAACCGAGCTTTCATTCACTGAAAAACCTGGCATTCACTTGATACTTTTCTTTCTGTTCATTGGGCAACCAGCCTCGCTGGAAATCTTGTTAGTATTATTGACGTTAGTGAGCTGCGGTGATTGGGATGATTCCACATTGTCCATCTAAACGCTCGTTCGGAAATTCTGCGTTCTTTTGGTGACTCGTCGTTCTAAGTTGTCAACATCGTCAGATATCGTCACAAACTTCCTGCCAGCGGGCAGGGCTGCCGAATTGACAACAAAAGATTCGACTTCAACATAACTACGTTACTCTCCGCCGGCAGGCTTTGTCCGTCACCCTCAGCAGGCCAGCCTTGCAAGGTGGACTATTATTTGAAGCTCAACTTCTTTTTTATGATTTAGAGCATTGAGTCTGATACAAGACGGTGTGAACCTTTTTTACGAAAGTTTTGAGATTTTAGCTTCAAGAAAAAGCCTTGCTTGCTAAAGAGGAGAGACCGAAGCCAGATATGGCCACCAAACCTTGAAATACCGGTCTTCTTCTCCTACGAACCGGATGAAAAGGAGCAACAGGGCCCCCTTAACGATCGAAATGTGTTTCTGAACAACACTTTGACAATTCGATTTACGTGTCTGTAAGTACAGCAGCTCGATTACATACTAAGGAATGCCCAACTTGGACGGCATTTATTGTGCTGGTTGAAACACGTCTCAGCCAGCAATTGCTACACCAGAGAAACGTGTTGTATGTTGTTTTCTTCAGCGACCTCCTTCTCGGATTACCTCCCAGCTAAGTGCGATCCAGCTACACTCAGAACCATAGATTGGATGAATGCAATCGGATGAGAATGAAACTTCCTTGTTTTCTAAAACGCTTTTTCCAGAAACAATCCGAGGCCTTGGCAGCTCAGCCATTCCTGGCCTTCGAGCTCACGCTCTTTTGAGCATTGATATTGAGGGTTTTAGCTTACAATACTAACACTAGAACTAGCACCATATTTCCAGCGGGGGACATTATAGACAACTTGGCCGCTATTCTGACGCTGCAAGTTTACTACTCTTTGCGAAAGGACTGACAAGTCTCGAATTGAAGCCCCTTTTCTTAGTATCTAGAAGGATATTATGTGCTCGTTCTTAGCTACGAGGGCAGCATTGTATGAGTTTCACCTTCTAAGCCCTTTTAGATCCTCAATTCTGTGTGAGTCTTTTCGCATATGCCACTCAAAAATGTAAGCGGGGTCAATCGTGGTAGATGGTATGACGCTAGTAATTTACACTATGTCAGGTTAAGAGATACAAATGGAAATACAGATTGCACTTTTACTCCGATATTAATAACACTGTTTCATTGCCTTTATTTAAATGTTCGCTATCGAAGTACTAGCTAAACTTGTTGAGAGAGATAAGACATTGAAAATGGGGTAAAACCTGCACTCGGGTGCAATAATTCTCGGGGACAAGGCAATTATCCGCTTTCAGTACGCATAAAAGCCTGGGGGGAAATTGGGTAGGATTGGGGAAGGGAAAATAAATTTTTTTGTTATTTTTCTGATTGATGCAGGTTTGTATTTTTAGACCGAGGCAGTCTGTTAAACGCCGCTGAAGCTTTGCGATGCCGCATGGTTGAGACCATCGGCAAAAGCAACGAGCAACAGATTACCAGGCAGCGCCACTTTGCCAATCGTCATTAGAAGCGGATTGCCATTCACTGGCATCGGCCTTAGCAGGCTCGGGTTTCCCCCAACCATCATTAGCTTTTGCGTCAGTCTTGGTAGGTTCGGGATTTTCCCAACCGCTATCAGCTTTTGCGTCGGTTTTGGTAGGCTCGGAATTCCCCCATCCGTCACCAGCAGCTGGAGCGGTCTCGGTCTTCTGCGCGGAAGCGGTCTCGCCCCAGCCAGTGGCAGTCTGATCATCACCTTCGTTATCAGTGTCGTCATCAAAAGTGATGGCTTCGGCGCCTCCTTCCGGGACTTTGCCTTGCAAAAAATCTGGAATCTCTTGCTTTGCCTCAAGAAGAACTTTGACGAGAACGTCGGCAATATCCTCATTTCTGTCGTTGAAAAATGAAGTCGCAAGCCCACGGTTGCCAATGCGAGCAGTACGGCCTAAAACGAATGTTAGAAACTAGTACACCCATGATCCAGAAATGATTCGGCTTACCAATACGATGAATATATTCGTCAATTCCACCATAGGCAGTGCTGGGCAAGTCGAAATTGATAACGTGCATCACATTACGAATATCAATTCCGCGAGCTGTGACGCCAGTTGCCACCAAGATAGGACATTTTCCCGAACGGAAGGCCCGACTACACTGTATTAGTAACGCTGTATTTCGGGACAGAGTGGTACACCTTCAACATACATAGCATCCTCACGCTCACGTTGAGTACGATCCGCATGAATAGAGGTGCTCGGCAAATCAAGATTGTAGAGATAATCATCGATAAAGTCGGCTTGACGTTTCGAGTTGACGAAAATCAGAGTGCGGGCAGGAGGCATAGAAGAAAGGAGGTCATAAAGCGCCTGCTTCTTCTTATCCTCGTCAACCCAGATTACCTATTTTACGTGAGCAAAATAGTAGCATCAGCATCTAGAACGTTACATACTGTTTGCTGAACATTGATATGGGTACTACCCGCGCGGCCAACTCGGATTCGGACGTGATCGAGAGCCATGAACTGGCGAGCAAGCTCACGGGCTCCCTTCGGGAAAGTCGCCGAAAACATCATGTATACATGGTCCGCGTCCTCATTGGTATCTGTGAATTCTACTTAGCAACGTACTTTATGTCAAGGAACATGTCTTACCTCCACCTGACATAATCTTCTTGAGTTCTTCGTCCCAGTCGGCATTCAGCATCTCATCTGCTTCATCAATGATGGTGTACCTTAAATTGAGATTGATTAGCAGCTTGCCTTTGAGGCAAATGACATGGAATTTACCTGACGCGCCGAAGTGACAGAATATGAGGCTTCTCCATAAAGTCACATAGACGTCCCGGCGTAGCAATTAGGACGTCACAACCCTTCTGCAACTCGATCCTCTGCTCGTGAACCGGGCCACCTCCATAAACAACGCAAGGGCGTAGCATGGAGCGGTAGCACAAACGGCGAGCCTCGTCAAAGATTTGGGTAGCAAGCTCACGACTCGGTGCAACAACGAGAATAAGAGGCTCAGCTCTGACGGCATCGGTTCTAGGATCAAACCCAGCTGCGACATTAGGTCGGGGAGCCGCGAGTCTTTTAGCTTTTCCCATCAATTTTGACAAGGTTGGGATGAGGAACGCTGCAGTTTTTCCGGAACCTTGAAAAGTCAACACAATATATTTACAATTGCAAGACAGTACTGCTTACCAGTCTGAGCACAGGCAATAACGTCCTGTCCTTTAAGAATCGCCGGGAGGCAGTAGGCTTGGATCGGAGTGGGCGCTTCATATCTGCAAAGTGAAACATTTTGAAGCATGATAGGGTGAAGGCCTGCATCCTCAAACTACCAAAGAATAAGTCTGTGAGCATGACAGATATATGGGAGCAGCTAACCTTTCGGACCGGCCTGATGCGCATTTCACCCTCTTGAGTGACTTCAATTTCTTGAATGCTTTTCTGGGTCAGCCTTGATGAACAATGGAGGTACAATTTAGTTCACATACTTCAAAATGTCATTTCCAATACGCATTATGTTTTCATCTTGGAAAAGCTGCTTTTCAAGCTCCGGATGGGCTGGGCCGACATCTCCATATTCGTCAGACCATTCGTACTTGACGGCATTGGCAGCCCAGGCAGGTCCGTCCTCTGTTGCTCCGGAGCTTTGGGCAGCTTCACGCTCCTCGCGAGTAGAAGCATTATAGGCAGCGTAATTGTAGCCGGATTTTTCGACCCAGCCAGACGGCTTGGGGGGCTTGTCCGTCTGACCAGCATCAGATTGCGAATTGACAACATCCTTCAGAGCATTGTTAATAGCAGCAGTGCCAAAGGCACCATCTTTGTCGGGGTCAGACATTCTGATACTACCAAGGATAAATTTTCCGTCAGTACAAAGTCAATTATTAAAATGAGAGAAAACAGGAGTTGCATAGCTGGAGTGACGCAGTGTGGACAAAGAATGGACGGAGAGGGCCTGACGCGTCTCTGCGGCAAGCGACTCTTACAAAGGACGATGATAGAAGGCAAGGTAATAGAAGAAGATAAATCTCACCTTGCAATAGCGTAACAAGTCTTCAGTTGTTCAAGTGGTATGAGGAAAGAAAGGACCAGAATCCGGAATTTTGCTTCCCAGATCTGGAAGGGTTGGAACGGCAGAGAAGAGGAGAAGAGATGATGTTGATTTGGGATCAATTGTTTGGCGACACGTAGAATTAAAAAGAGCGAGAAGGTCCCACGTGTAGTCGGTCGTCGCGGAAACAAAGCTTGACAAGTTTTTAGCACGGGGAAGTTTGCTCAGAAACTGTGAATATGAGAGCAGAAAAAAGAATAATCTTCCCAACCAATGAGCTTCGCTTATTCCATAAATAATTAGGTCCAAACCCTTACTTTGAGCATAAGTAATATGCCTGATGAGGACCAAGTTCCAGCCAATTTGGGGGAAGCTTCTAGTGGGCAGTAAGTTTGCCCGCAAGCCAGTTCATCTCTAAACTAAGATTGCTCTCGTCGGGATCCAGTCCCACTACAATAAATGAGCGCTTTCTTTTGAGTGGGAAGAGACAGTATTTGTTTGCTTATTCAGGGCAACAATACTTTTATAACATCTGGAACGTTCCCTAATTTTCTCGATACCATTCTCTTGATATCAGTGTCGGTGACTAGAGCCATATTTGTACTCATAGCGCGCCCCTCTGTATCCAAGCCCACCGTTCAAAGGAACTGACGATCCAGGCCTTAAATGAGCTCAGTGCGCAAGAGTATGTGGTCCTGAGGTGAAATCTAAGGAGCGCTTTATGAAACGGCCACAAGAAGCAATGGAATTGTGTTAGTAGAGCTGCTCAACGTGCCAAATAAAGTGCGATTTTACTGCATAAGATAGTTTGCAATGTAAAACAACAAGGGGAGAGTAAGCTGGCGGGAAAGAGATGGAGGGAGGGTACAGAGAGACATAGTGACAGCGTGAGCTCAAATGGAAATTGCAATAAGTGATAAAGCAGAAAACTGGCAATAAAGCGTGATAATCAGCTGGCCGCGAAAGCAGGGCCCAATCTGACGATTGATCAAAGAAGCAGATGATAGAAGCGGAGAAACCGTAAAAGAATCTAGGATATAAGGCGTTATATTGCGACACGGGAATACCGGGGTCATCGATCGAAATCAAGGCAGCAGTAATTAAATTTAAGAATATTATTTTGAATAGTCAATACATTGATCTTGATAATGTGAAATGAGTTTGGCTTGAAGCAGCTGAAGTTGTTGCTGGAGAGGAAGTGAAGTCCTCTAGCAGTTCGCCGTAGTCCAAAAGCAGTATCGCTTGCGAGCTTACTTACACCTCCATTCGACGGCATATAAGCATCCATCCTAACATCTCATGGACTCTTGACTAAAATGTGCCCGACAGAGAGGCCACAAGACATGACGATACAAAAGAAATTCTCTTGACACTCTGGCTGAAAGAGTTGCCAGAATAGAAAATCGCAATGCGCTAATTTTCCATCTCAAAATCCATCGTCTGCTCAGAGGAATATCCTTTCTCAGTATCCTCTGTATTAAGCTTAAGCTTGATTTTCTCCGCGATTTCGGCCCAGCGCCGCTTGTTTTCATCACTATATCAGAGAAATGTTGTTAGAAGATACGAAGAAGTAAAGCCGTTACCCAAACAGCTGATGACTTACCGAATATGGACCTCAACCTTTGCGACCTTTTCCCCTGCTCTTTGGGTACGAATGGTGGTTTTCGCAACTTGAACCATTGCTTCCCAATCAGCATAGGCTTCTGGAGTAATTTTTATACAGTGGGTGCCGGTTCGACGTTGCCAGCTGATTGAGATGAACTGCAACTCTGAGGTGTCAACTTGCTCGAAAAGCATAACACCTTCAAAGACTTTGTCGACAAGATCTAAAAATTGTTTGAGGGAGAGGCATCTCTCAATATCAAAAACCTTTTTCTCTCCGCATTGTTCAAAATCCAGAAAAAGGCGGACTTCGAGCGCTAGCTTCTTCACCCGGGGAACCTTTCGACCGCGGCTTGCATGCCAAAGGTCAGTGGGAGGGGTCATCGGAGGCGCCCGAATATCCATCCAGGAAGGTTTCTCAAGGCCTGCTCAGATTGACATATCCCCTGTCGTCAGCGCACATGCAGCTTGCTAATGCGTCTTTAAGAATGGGGAAATGAGGTCGTGGAAGAGAACTATGAAGGGAGTGACTTACCGCGTTTCGTTCTTGGCAGAGGCGTCGGGCTTCCCGGGATGGGAGCCAAGTCCTCCTCCGAAGGATTCTTACGGTCTGGTTGGGAGGTAAGCAGTCAGTTACGCTCATTCGGGCAGGCAGGCTTCATCGCCAGTAATCTATGAACCTCTACACGTACCCATCCTGCTTTAGAAATAGGCAGATTCCTTGAAAGAAAAATAAGGTTTTAGAATTTCTGAAGGTTCCCAACGCTTCTCCAAGCTATGGTGGAAGGTGGCTTAGAGATGTGGATCAAACTTAAGAGCGAGGTGTGTTGTGCGTCAGGTTGTGTTCCTCCAGCTTAGCCGCAGGTCTTTGATTGTTTTTAAGGTTCAATGAGCGACGACATAATCATCCCTGTTTGACTAACACAAATTGTCAGATCGTCGGGGCGATGTGCAGCCCAGTCGCTTTTCGGCTTTACTGGAGAGAACCAATATTGGAATCTTCAACCACCAATGTTATCTACTATTGCAACCAGAGAATCTTTTCACAGGTTGTAGTTGAAGGAGCCGGAGAGTACAATTCTCCCCTTCAATTTAGGTAGTTACTGTCAAGTTGAAATTCAGGTCTTGGCCCACTATTGAGCAACATGAGAAGTATGTTAAAGCTAGTGGCGGGGAATCTCTACAGAAAAGGTGGTACCCTAATGTAAACATCGTTTGGTACATTTGATCATCACTTTAGTTAATGAGACTCCCCTATCGAAAAGTAATACTGATCCTATTCCTTCATGTGAAGGGATGAAAATATCTCTACCGAATATGTTAATCTCGCCAATATCAAGACTGAAGTGCTTATTAGAAATTAGAATTATTGATCTGCAACCGGAAAAAGGTCCGATGATAAATGCCAGAATGATGGACCATGCTTATAATAATAATCGCACGCAAAATTGAGAGATAGCATGTTGTCAGATCACATGTTTTCGTGCCAGATAATAACACGAAAACAAGCTCAAGAAAGAATGCGGAGCAGCGAGCACCGCACTGCCATCCAAGCATTCCAGGCAATACTGCCATTTTCCTCCGCTGGTACTCCTTTCTCGTCGACTTGATCAATTACTATCGGTCGCTTGCGGAAGGAATCAGCAGGACGCTGGTTCAAAATGTCTTCTTCAGAGTACCAGTATCCATGAAAACCGTAAGGCACGCGCTGCGGAAGATGAATGCGAGCGACAACCTCTTTCATGCCGCGGGCGTCAATAATCCAGAGCTCACTCGCAGAACTTTCAGGACAACTGCCATTCTGGTCGAGCTGGGATTCGTCAAATACATAGGTAAGGAGCCATCCATCATCTTCGCTAGCAGGATTACTGCGGGATACGAAACGGCACTCCTGGGCATACCACCCTTCGGGCATGGCGAAGACTTTGATAGGGTCGTCCGGGTTGGTCGATGCAATGATCTCATAAATGGACCTTGTATCAACGCTTCCGGTAACAGGAGTAATGTCCATAGACTTGCCACTCTCGATGAGAGTGTGGGTATCCATTTTCACAAGGGCATCTATTTTGACGCCTTTCCCAAGAGCAACACCGAATGTGCTTCCAAATACGGATGTTCCATAGATGTATCGAGCATTGCTCATGTTATACTCTTCGTTTAAAATTGGAAATTCGAAGGGAATGACTGACAGCGCCCACTGGTGTGTGATGATCGCCTCACAAGAGGAGTTTGAAAGAGAAAAGCAATAATAATAGAGACGGTCCTGCTCGCCTTCTAGGTCAGCGGCTGTCCCCGCTGGCCTTTGCGGCTCCGGAACACTTCCCGCAGTGAAGACAAACGCTGCAGAAGTGAGGCGACATAACAGCAGGTTGACGACGGTTGGCTTTGGACTATCGTTTATGGCCGCAGCGTCATTGTCCCAAGTATTTGCAGTATGGAAGACGCAGCAGCCTTCAGTCTCGCACCAACGGATTGCCGACGGGTTATGACGAGGAAAGATGCCGAAGCGCGATTTCTTGTTCCAGTCAAAATGAGCCACGGTTTTATTCTTGAGCAAGTTACGAGGATCTAGTGACAACGGAAGGTCCATGATGACTGTATGAGTTGGAGAGACACCGAAGCTGTGCATCAGAGTGGGCGCCGCAATTCCATCGACGGGAGATCCGATCAAGGCCGCTGAAGTAGAGTTTAGAACATCAGCAGGTATGATCGAATAGCGAAGAAATGGTGCTGCAAATCCCATGTGGATGAGAATCATTTCCTTTGTCTTTGGGTCTACATGAGGCTAGAACGGTTAGTTAGTAGCGATCCTAGGCCGATCATTTCGATCCACTTACGTGCGCGGTAGTCCACTCTTTAAAAAAGCTGGAAATTCCGCCGCCGCCAAAACTTGTTCTTTGCTGCCCAGCAACTTCTCCATCTACAGTCAACCCATTATACCATCCGACTGTCTCGAGTCCGGGTAATGTGAATCTGATGGGCGGCCCAGACTCGCAAGTAGCTAAAGCACGACCATCATGATAAGCCAAAGCCGTATTAGCAACGCTGACTCTCTCAACAGCTGTTTGAGACCCAGGTAGACGAGATATCAAAATAAGGGTTATGGAGCGGAGAAACGCTGCAGAAATCTGCACCAATGAAGAAAGCGGGCTTATAATAGTGGATAAGCTTGGCAAAAGAGGTTTCTTGAGGAATTTGTTTTCGACGGTGGATAAATAAACATCGGTTAAAATGAATTGATTGACAAATTCCGGTTGAATACCATCGTCTTCCCCAGGTAGACGTTGAAAGGCAACCCCGCAGAGCATGCCATCGCCGTCAAACCAATGAGCATCACGGTCTAATTCGGTATTGGTCACGGGGTTGCCACCATTCCGAATGTACTGCCCTCCGGCAAGTTCTTTGGGTATTTTGCCCTGAAAAGCACACGGCGTCAAAGAGAAGGTGCGCTGGACTGGCGCATGATTCCCAGACAGATGCCTACGACGAAGTATGAGCGCTTGATCTATTAGACTCAGGATTTTTAGACGACACGTACGGATGAATCCCCTTTTCATTCTTCCCGCTAGATTCTGACGACATTATTCAAGCAAATAGCACGAATGCTGAGCCTTCGGATGGCTTTTGTGATCACCCTGCGCTAAAGGTATGCAGGCGGCCAGTATACGTGAAAGGTTAAGAGACCCGGTCCCCGTTGATCCTCCAGATTCTCAAGCAATGAAAGCAGGGTTTGCAAGTTTAGCGAGGCAATGGAGAGTAAATGCAAAATTGGAGTAGCTTAGTCTTTAACGCGAGCATTATAACAAAATCGAAGGCGATGAAAGACGAGCTGCAATCCCTTACTTCAATCCATTTCAAAATAGCATAATTGCTCAAGTAAAACAACGGAAAATAGGTATTGTATAAGATGATGCTCGCCTTCAAAAAAAGAGATTCTTCCGTAACCGTTTCCTTCAAACAGAGAATGGCTTGACAAACGAAAATCACAGACGGTAGCACGGAGGCAACGGGATTTGTACCAATTCAGAGACCAACTGGTGCTTAGCTAAGCTTCATTCAATGGCACGATCAAGGTACACGGTGCTGTCTGCTTGAACTGGGTTGAACGAAGTCATATATTGCGGAGGACGTGGTTTTGTAAACGGCATGTTTGCACATGTAAGCCACTAGGCTCATGTTGCGACAAAGGGCCAACTTAGGCAATCATGCAATTCTCGGGTAATGGTGGGATAATGTTTACCCATGTCGTCTCCATTCCGTAAATTAGGGTAGTTCGGCTTTGCCGGCACATGAAGGCAGATGTAGCACTTGAAGAATCATTTGAGATGGAAGAAGTGATGACGTTGAGGGTCAATAATCCCCGTATCCGAAACCAAAACAAACCAACGTACCCGATCCAGATGGAGTTTAGGTGGACCGGCTACCGAGCAATGGAGCCGAACTAACTCCAGATCGCCCTCCAGCCACCCATAAGCCCCCACTAGCCCCCACTAAATGTAAGCAGAAGAAGACCAGTGTTGTCCAGGCCGTAATAACCGGGTAAAGTTGCCCTCTCATTTGCTCCTCCGTAGCGGGACGATGGTCTCTCAACGATCCATGGACTCCTTTTAACTAAATAACTTAGATCTCTCGTCCTATGCTCGTGACAACGTCCATCTGCCAATTGACTGCCAACTGAATTCACTCGCGCCGTCGTAGGATCTATTGATCGAAAATCCGTTCAATGCATTCCCATCCCAATCTTCGCAACCGGCTGTCCCTTCATACAGAAAGCGTTACTTGGGTTATAACATCTCGTTGCTTGGCATATTCAGTCCTGGAAATTGAACAAGCGACCGGTTGTGAGTGAGCAAAACTTTTCCCTGTGCTCATATTATCGAGCAGAAAATGGGCTACGACTATCTTCTTGTGTAAGGGTCCTGGCAAGGGAAGGCAGTCAAATTGAGGTTTTCTACCTCATATATGCCGCTGTACTAACCAATACGCGACTTCGACTAGGCATCTCAAGTACACCATACCGCCTGCAATACTCTTGACACTAGTTACACGTCCACTCTTAACACTATTAGATGTATATAAAATTATCTTTTTAATACTGGTATGTTTCGCATATTGTTATCTATGAACATTCGTTAATGTACGAGATATAGGTTGCTCTGATCTCAACTATACCTTGGGATTCGTACCTCATCCGCGCTGGAATATGGACGTATCCTGCTTCCGTGATTCTTGGCCCCACGCTATTTGATATCCCTGCTGAAGAAATCTTTTTCTTTGTGATTCAGACGTATAGTACAAGTTTATTGTATATTTTACTGAGCAAACCTGTATTCTTTCCCGTGTATCTTCCGGGCCGTCAAGATAGAGATCGGGAAAGAGGTATCTTATTACTTTCTTGGAGAACGCTAGGCCAAGTCGTTCTTGTCTGTACTTTCGCAGCGAGCTGCGGGTTGATTTATAGAGGAGGTCGTGGGACTTATCTCGGTCTAATAATCGCGTGGGCTGTGCCTTTTCTTCTATTACTTTGGTAAGTTCGATTTTCTGAGTCCTCCCCTTACGAGATCCATCCGACTAACCTGGCATTACAAGGTCTTTGGGATACCAATTCATTCTTAGACTGTCTTTGTTAAATACATTGGTGCCTGTGCTTGTTCCCACATTTTACCTCTGGATCATAGACACGATAGAATTAAAACGGGGTACATGGGTGATTGAGTCAGGAACAAAACTTGACCTCACTTTGTGGACGGGTCTCGAGATTGAGTATGAGAAGTTTTACTAGATTAAGATAAATACTAACTCTACCTAGGGAAGCCACTTTCTTCTTGATAACGAATACGATGATTGTTTTTGGCCTCATTGCATTCGACACCGCAGAAACTATCTTGGAAACCTTCCCTTCATTATTTCCTAATGTCGGAAAAGTCCCTTCTCCGACAGAATTGGTAAAGGCGTTAACTACGCCCACGTCTGTATATGATCAGAGCCGCATAAATGGTCTACTGGCTGCATCCAGAGTCCTCAAAAAGCATAGCCGAAGCTTTCATATTGCCAGTTGCGTTTTCCCTGGGAGACTGCGGATAGACCTTATCATCTTGTGAGTGTTCCATCGCTTAAAATTTTTTTTTTACTTTCTCATTCGATTAGGTATGCGATCTGTCGAATCGCAGACGATTTGATTGATAGCGCTGCGTCGCATGCAGAGGCCGAGCACTGGATCTCCAGCCTCAAGTTGTACTTTGAACTATCCTTTAACAATGAGCCTTCTTCAAAGGCTGCTCTCAAGGATTTCGTCTCATCAACGTTTCCGGCGCCAGTCCAGTCCACATTGTTGCTACTTCCGAGGGATGTTCTCTCCGAACTTCCATTTTACGAATTGTTACACGGCTTTGAGATTGACAGCAGTTTCTCAAAAGGCAGGGGCAGCTGGCCAATTCGCACTGATGCTGAACTTGACGTTTACGCACAATGTGTGGCTGGTTCAGTCGGTGAACTATGTTTACAGCTTGTGTTTTCCCATAGCACATTTCATGGGTCAGAAAAGGACAAAAGTCGCTTGATTGAGGCGGGCAGAAAGATGGGCACAGCACTTCAATTTATTAACATCGCGCGAGACATTCGAACAGATGCTTATATTGGCCGTGTGTACATTCCTACAAGCTGGCTGAAAGAGGCTCAATTGCGCCCTTTCGACGTGTTGGAGAACCCTGATCATGCTTGCATGAAGATATTGAGGAGAAAGCTTATAATGGAGGGGCTAGAAAGATATTACGAGTCCCGGCATGCTATTGAAGAGCTTCCTGCTGAAACCAGGGGCCCAGTCCGAGTTGCGGTTGAAAGCTATGTGGAGATAGGCCGCGTGCTTCTTGAGAGTGATGGCAAATTACGAGCAGGCAAAGCAACCGTGCCTTTCTTGCGAAGACTGAAGGTTGTCTGTCGTTCTCTAGTATGGAGCTGAGGTTGAACCGAATAAATACTGTTTTGTGTGCAAGCCACTTTTCTCTTTCAATTAGATGATCACTTTCAGGTGGGTTTAGAGTAGTGCATCCGCAAGACGAGAAGCATTCCACAGCCAGCGCCGCATATAGCGCGGATTTAAGGATTTGATGCGAATTAGGCAAAAACATTAGCGATCATATCCCGTACTGCGAAATTGAGTAAATTCAAGTCTCATATGGAGAGGTGAAAGACGTAGTTTGTTGAGCTTCCTAGTCCGAAGTGGTGATTCATGACTCTGGCACCCATCCCAGCGAGAGTCCAGGGTATAGGCTAGGAGAGGTTCGCTTCGGCCCGGTGGACAAGGGTCCAGTTCCCACTAAACCTCCCCATGTTTCGCTAGAGGTTGCCCTAAGCATTGGCCTAAATCCCCGCGATTTCTGTCTTTGGGGGCTTACCAGTAAACAATCATCCATCAGTATAGTTGAGAGATGGAGGGACCTCAGGGGCAGAAGTCTGCTATCGTTGTCGGTGAGTTAGAATGTCACATTTTGATATGAACAAATTAAAATAACTTGTCCTACAGGTGCTGGCGTTGGTGGTGTGGCAACGGCTGCCCGCTTAGCTAAAGCAGGGCTGAAGGTTACAGTCGTCGAGAAGAATGGTTTCACAGGAGGCCGATGTTCCTTGATCTATTATAAGGACTATGTAAGTTACTCTATGCTCATGGTGTGAAATTTCGTTGCTAATGATATTTGAAAGCGGTTTGATCAAGGGCCGTCTTTCCTTTTGCTTCCGGATTTCTTCTACGAGACTTTCCAGGACTTGGGCACAAGCATTGAAGATGAAGGCGTTGAAATGTTACAATGCCCTCGCAATTACAATGTGTCGTACAGCGATGGTCAATTTGTTCATCTTAGTACGGACCTTGCCCGCATGAAGGCCGAAATCGAAAAATGGGAGGGAAAGGACGGATTCGAACGCTATCTTGCTTATCTTCAAGAAGCTCATCGTCATTACGAGCTCAGTGTGAAATTTGTACTACGCAAGAATTTTACCTCAATCTTCTCAATGCTAAGGCCGGGGTTTGTAAAAGCGTTCTTTGATCTACACGTGCTTCAAAGCATATACACGCGTGCCTCAAAGTATTTTTGGACAGAACGGTTGAGAAGGGCATTTACGTTTTCGAGCATGTATCTCGGAATGAGCCCATTTGACGCACCGGGCACGTACAGCCTCTTGCAATATACCGAGCTTGCAGAGGGTATTTGGTATCCGAAAGGTGGGTTTCACAAGGTCAGTTGCCATCCCAGTCCCGTCAATGCAGAAGTTGAGCGCTCACATTTCACAAAAGATAGTCGATGCATTGGTAAATTTTGGAAAGAGGTCCGGAGTCGAATTCCGCATGTCAAGTCCAGTCAAGTCAATTTTGCTATCTGCCGATCAGAAACAAGCAAAAGGCATTATTCTCGAGAGCGGAGAAGAGTTACACGCAGACATTGTAATTGCCAACGCCGATCTAGTCTATACGTACAACAACCTCCTACCTTCATCAGACTATGCAAAATCTCTCGAAAAGCGCCCGGCATCATGCAGCAGCGTCTCGTTCTACTGGGCACTTGACCGATGTTTTCCCGAATTATCAATCCACAACATTTTCCTCGCCGACGACTACAAGGACAGTTTCGACGAAATTTTCAAGGAGCAGACCTTGCCCAAGGAGCCATCATTCTACATTAACGTACCATCGCGAATCGATCCAACTGCTGCACCCGAAGGAAAAGACTCTGTTGTGGTACTTGTTCCAGTCGGTCACCTTGTAGACGACGACCAGCACGATGACTCCGACGACGCGAAAGGTCGTCCAGGTCTTCATGTACGAAGAAAACAAGACTGGGAAGCAATGATCTCAAGAGTCCGCACATTTATTCTCAAGACCCTTGAACAGCGACTTAACATCTCACTCTCCGAGCACATTGTCAACGAATACGTCAACAGTCCACAGGACTGGAAAGAACGATTTAATCTCGACAAAGGAGCCATTCTAGGCCTCAGCCACAGCTTCTTCAATGTACTCTCTTTTCGTCCAAGGACACAGCATCCCTCAATTAAGAATCTCCACTTTGTGGGAGCAAGTACGCATCCAGGCACAGGAGTCCCTATCTGTCTTGCCGGCGCCAAGCTCACGAGCGAACAAGTTCTTGGACGACTAGGTATACGAGTTCCTTGGGAAGTAGACGCGAGTGTGGATAAAGTACGGCGGAATAGCACATTGGATAAAGTGCATCCTGCCATGCCAGGTCATGTCATTTCTGTCATTGTACTTCTTTTAGCGATCTTGTCGGCCATACTTTGGATGCGCGTTTGAAGATTTGGGCTTGACAACTCCGAGTTTGGCAAAGATGTATCATGGATTTGTCTAGATATCGCCAGCACGCATGACGATTTTAGTTTAAGTGTGCATTGTCAAGAGTTGGATTTATTACTGAGACAATCCTCACATCTCAATCCTCACATCCTCATCGCGTTTCCTTGGCATAGCCCCATATGGAGCTTGACTACAAATAATCCTCATCGACAATTTATCAATCAAACAAATAATCGAATGAGTCTATCAATTGCGAAATCACTAGCTCAAAATCCATGTTCCTACTGCGGCTGCCATATCCGCCTTTCCCATAAGGGAAACAAAATAAGCTCTCGGAAAATTAAAAAGTCTCACGTCATTCAACCGGACCACGCCGATGGATGCCGTAAGGTCGCGCCATTTGTCAAGTAAGATCACATGTCATACCTAAAACCATAGGGTAGGGGTTGCTTCTCATAATCGGTATGGCTGCACAATATAGTTCTTAGAGCTCATTGAAGGGCATGGAAAATTGCCGTGTCTAGCCGAAACAACCAAACCATTTTCTTCAATTCTGCTCAATTTCGATGCGCAGCGGGTATAGGATTAACCTACGGAAAAGCTAGGGATCGACAAGGAGGGACAGGACAGTAGGAAAAGGGCGTGTTGTGATTACGGTACGGAGTACTACGGTAAATGATCAATTGGATCCACATGACGCACTACCTTCCCGAGAGCTAACACTAACAGCGTCGTTCATGCAGCAGTTTTGCTGATTAAGTAACTTGGCAAGGTGTTTCAGAATAATAGCGTTATGCTTTGCAGAACCACTTGACACTGACGGGTGTGGAGGGCTCCAGGTAGGGGTTGTTTTGGAGTGGTAAGATGGATCGGGTGATGAGTCAAAAGGGTGGCTGCCAAGACAAAAAACGGGTGATCGCCACACCCGGGGGGGGATGAGGATACGATACCTTAGTTCAACGTCTGGTTTGATGCGCCCTGCTAAAAGCCGTTATCAATGTGTGATTGATCCCGACTTATCCGGACTCTTGCATATTATGCCGTGCACATCAAACGATACATGCATAGCCAGCCAGGATGTTTTGTGTTGCTCATTCATGGAAACTAGGAAGAATGAGCCGTCCCCGGAAAATGCGATGCGGGGAGATGTTCGCCGTGAGTTGCCATACGATATAGTACGGTAACTTTGCTGTAGAGGGCCTTGCTTTGGCGAGTTGCCTTACATTGCATATGAAAATGGCTGGGGATACATGCAATGAGTGTACTGCACCCGCAGCAATTTGTTGAAGCCGTACATATTAAGCTGATACACTATGAGCTGCGAGGACGTCCATGTAAGGTTCGTGAGGGCAGTTGTTTAATCTCACGTAATCTCTCCCAATGGAGATTTTACCAAAGCTTCGGGGAGTTCATGGAAATAATTCGCTTTCTGATGTGTTGGCTAAAAGGTATAACTAGCTTCTTGGCGTAAGGGGGTGCGGGTGTCGGCTGGAGATACCTGCGTTTCGGTTATGTCGGTAGCGAGCAGTCCCCTCATAATCTGCCGCTAACCGCCAGGCCGCACCACCCGCACTAAAACTGCAAGTAGGGAAACTGGCATGTGCAACACCAAGTTAAAACGTTGTTTTCGAGGAAGCTTGAGTTGACATCATCACTCTTGCAGCCGTTAGAGTAGCGCAACTTCCCCGACAAGTTGAGTCAACGGATGACCCGGACGGCGACCGACTTTGGCCCGGACTCATTTATTGGCTCTAAAGCAACTGTCTGGCCTTTTCCTTTTACCCCTACAGCTTACTGGTTAGCTTTATTGAGTATGCTGATAGAATATACCTTTCTGTGCACATTAGAGAGCAGCGAGGTTCTATCAGGCACAAGCACTACATTAGCAGCATGCTTGAGCAGGGTACCGGTGTACTTGGCGAACTTTAGTCTCGACCATGCCGGTCAGACGCTCTCGGATAGTGGAGATGGTTTAGAGGCAGTTGCCGTTGCCCCATGCGTCCTTCAGTCCCTTGAGTCTCATGCAAGGTGTCCGGGAAGGTATGAGTACTACAAAATTGCAATGGCCATACTTATGACCTCCGTGGGCTCCAGTGGCGCAATTCCAGAGCGGGTTTAGTTGCCGGGTCCCTCCATGCATGTCTGACGTTTAACGTTGAATCCTTTCCCTCTTCATAGCGAAATAGCACATGATGGGTCTGAAGCACAACGCAAGAACCCTTTGGCTCCGCGTATCGGTTAAAACCAGATTTCTCCGACACTTGTAAATCAGTTTAGTAGCGCAATGATAACGTGATGAGTAAAGCTATAACCAAGTTAGTCAGAAACTACACTGGAACGGTAATCGTCATCGACAGGGAAGACTTAGACACCAACACCGCCTCCAGTCTTCAGAGAAAATATTCCCTCGCGATTAAGCTATAACGCTAGGCCGAAGCCGATGTCGTTCGCCCCAAGTTGGAATTGAACGCTTGCTGAGGGTGTAGACGCCATGGAGACTTTCTGAAGCAAATGGTCGACCCTGGGATGCACAGCGGGATCTTTCAATCTTTGATGAGAGTAGAAATTAAACGAATTAAGTCGGAGTATCATGCTCAACAGTAAAATTGTGTAAAAGAAAGATTATTCAGCATTGACCCCGGAGGCTGGTAAGAAGCTTGTAGGAGCTCTGACCAGCCCCCGGGAGTATTGTAGGAGTAATCCAATTTCCATATTACAGCTACCTACCTAGTGTGGGCGAGCCAGGGTAAGGGTAGCTGGTTGTGAAGAGAACGGCAATGCGTTTAGATAGGAAAGTCGGAACGAAAGAAGATCAGAGCGGGTAGCGGGATTAAGTTAGTTCTCATGATTATTTCGCCCACGGAAACTCAGGACTTTTTGTTAGAGCTATTATCGAGATCACTCATCAAAGGGATCTTGCTAGCTTCACCTCCTGTTCAAACCATCTATCCTATTGGGTCGAGGAATCATCCGAGAGAACCGTCTTGGCCTTGATCTTACACCTCCATCCATTGGCGTCTCTGGCCAGTGCGGCAGAAACTCGGAGAGCATTGGAACTGATGGATAAGCAGTCAGAGTAGTGTGAGCACGAGAAAATGCATGCGATGTCATAGCCGGTATCCATGTCCTTCATCTCATAGTGTCCGTGTATACTTTACGTAGTTGTCGAGCTGGGCTGGAAGGGGTTCAAATAGCCTTGGCCGCCCGCCCTCACTTCAGACCAGCCAGTCCAATTCCTTGTTTTGGTTTTTTTGGTCCAGACCTCGCAGACAGTGAATACTTCCAATTCACTTCATTTGCCTAGCTAGCGCATCGTCCATATTATTTTTAAGCTGCTTCATCTCCTCCCAGAACAATCGTAGACTCCTCACGCTCGTCTTATCAACAACCGCTGCCTTCTGGTCCATACAAGAAAACCATTCCTAGACGCCTCTCGCACTTAGGACTTGAGCTTTTAAATCTGTCAAAATGGTTAACAGGGCTCCATCTATCAACGGTATGGTTCTCAATAATATTTTTTGCGGCGGACATGCTCAAATGAAGAGCTGCACTGGCTAACATTTGTCTCTCAGGTGACACCGTAAATGGCAGGACCGTGCAGATTCATATCACCACGCATGGATCGGATTGGTACTGGACGGTCACGGCCGTCATGGTCGTCTCAACGATGATTATCTTGGGTCTGGGCTTCACCAAGCCTCGCACGCATCGCATCTTCCATTATATCACGGCCGCCATTACCTTGGTAGCTGCCATTGCTTACTTCACCATGGCTTCTAATCTGGGATGGACCCCAATTAATGTTGAATGGCGCCGTTCAGGTGATGTGGCTGGAGTCAATCGTCAAATCTTCTATGCTCGCTATATTGACTGGTCAGTATCTCTCTAGTTTAGAAGTATGTGCAGTGTTGCTCACTGGATCATCCTTAGGTTCATCACCACTCCACTCTTGCTCTTTGACATTCTGCTGACCGCTGGTCTGCCTTGGCCAACTCTTCTTTACACGGTTTTGATGGACTGGATCATGGTGATCTCTGGACTTATCGGAGCTTTGGTACAGAGCACGTACAAATGGGGGTGAGTGCCTAATTTGATAGCTCTTGGGAGCAATGACGAAAGAGGTAAAGAACTGACATTGATCAGCTACTATGTCTTTGGTTGCGCCGCTCTCATCCAAATTGCGTGGACTGTCGTCTTCATCGGTCGTAAGCATGCGTATGCTCTAGGCAGCGATGTCCACAGAACGTACCTCATCTGCGGCTGCTGGACCATGTTCCTCTGGCTTTTATATCCTATTTGCTGGGGTCTCTGCGAGGGAGGAAATGTAATATCGCCTGATTCGGAAGCCGTCTTCTACGGCATTCTCGACATTTTGGCCAAGCCGGTGTTCGGCGCTCTGTTGCTTTGGGGCCATCGCAACATTGATCCCGGCCGGATGGGCCTCACCATTCGTGATTACGAGGAAGGTGCTTCAACTGCGGCCCCGGGTGTCGCTGCGACGAGATCCGGAGGACGGTTTTCTTTTGCTCACCGTGGGCACAAGGAGAAGGCCGCCGAGGGCACCAATGGTGTTGGTCACACCAACGGTGTTAATGAGCCCACTCCTGGCGCAACCACTGGTGCCAATGGTACTACTGGCACCACTCAAACTCCGGAGCAAGCAGTCTAATCAAAATGAACCTTTAACTCTAGCTGGAGTTTCCTCGCCTGGTCCCTTTTGGCGAGCTTCGTGTAGAGGAGAATGGTGTCATTTTTCCTAAAAACTGACTGTGGTTCCCCCCTTTGTTTAATTTCGTCGTCTCTTCGCTATTAACAGGTGCATAATCCAACATACCCTTTCTCTTTTCTGATTGTCGACTGCTTTTTATGCAAGGTTCTTCATACCTTAATGCACTAATATTAGTAAAGCCCGAATGACGGGATTGAAGATGGATGGCCCACGATAGCACATACTTTATTAATTTGTTCATTCCTTCATTCGAAGATATCTTCGAGATATTTCTTTACATACAAAGATATCTAGTTAATGAATACCAACTCTGTAATCCTAAGTCTGTCTTGTTCATTCTGTGAGATGCTAAAAGGATTAGCGTCAGTGTTGACGTTGGACGTTTGAGTGACATAAAGTGGATCAGGATCGTCACCGAGCAAAAGCTTGGCCTGGTAAGCGAAAGGACCCCAAAACCGGCCAAGCTTTGTGGGGTCAGATGACGTTCCTCGCCCACAAACGGTAATTTGCTTCCTGCGTTTCTGACGGCAGTCCAAGGCCCAAAGCGGTCCAAGGCACGAAACTAAATCTTACGGCTAAATGGAAAACATGATCCACGTCCCAAAAACCGGTCCTGAACATGGTACGGATCGCATGCCTGCGATTCATGCTGAGACGTCAAGAGAGAAAGTTGAAGTTGGCGTGAAACATCAATGAACACAGCATCTTCAATCTCTTGATCTGTGGAAGTGCGGCGACAGCGGCTTGAAGACAGCATGAATGATCCCGGCTTAGATAGCCCGATCCAAGATGGCGCACGAGAGGTCGAGTCGGAAAAGAAAGAGAAAGCCTCCGAAGAGAATGAAGAAGGGAGTTTCCTAGATCCTAGGTATGTCGTTATTGTTTCTGCTTCTATGTTTCCAGATGCTGATTATCTGTCACATAGTCGTTGGTGGTTCTTCTCGACTGCATTTCCTCTAATAGCGGGCACATTTGGTCCGATGGCCTCGGCGTTCAACTTATGCGCCCTGGTCGAAAGCTGGAGAGTATACATACCGCCTGGGGGTAGTGAGATACATGGACAGACTATTGCTGATCCGAAATGGTAAGCCCAAAGCATATGTCCTGCATGATACTGTTCCTAATATCGAGCGTATTGTTCTAGGTTAATCGCTATCAATGCTGTATCGTTTGTATTTGCCATCATTGCCAATATTGCGTTGCTGCTCAATATGGCGCGACGTCTTCGATTTTCTATTGCGCAACCAGTGACCATCATTGGGTGGTATATAGCTTCAGTCCTCTTGATTGCGCTCGTGTCTGCGGCCTCGGACGACTTGAGGCTGCATCCGGCAGCTCAACACGCGTTTACGCAGCCATTCTACTATGCCATAATGTCCGCCGCCTTGTACTTTTTGATCTCGTCACTTATGGTCGCAACGGTGTACGGCGCATGGCGCGGACATTATGCAAAAGAATTCCGTCTGACAATGAGCCAGAGAACGCTCATGCTGCAGACCATCAGCTACCTCTTTTACTTGCTCATCGGAGCGGCTATATATGCTCGTATTGAGAGTTGGACATTCCTCGATTCTGTGTACTGGGCCGAATGCACTCTCCTGACGGTCGGTTCAGGAGATTACACTCCAGTCACACACGTCGGGCGCAGCCTTCTCTTCCCCTACGCTATCGGCGGAATCGTCATTTTAGGTCTCACCATCGGGTCGATCCGAGCTCTCATTTTGGAACGAGGAAAAGAAAAACTGGCTGCACGAATGGTTGAAAAACACCGTGTTCATCTTGTGTCCAGCATGGATAAGCAGCGGCGCAGCATGATGCCCAACATTGTGATGCCCAAGCGAATTTCTCTTGAAGGACTATCTGAGCATGACCGACGAGAAAAGGAATTCCAACTCATGCGCACTGTCCAAGCCAGAGCGATGCACACGCGTAGATGGGCATCTCTCTTCATCTCTTCCTTTGCATGGTTCACCCTCTGGACCGTCGGGGCCGCCATCTTCTTCAAGACCGAACGCGATCAATCCTGGTCGTATTTTGAATCGCTGTACTACGCATATACCTCCCTCCTGACCATAGGCTACGGAGACTTTTACCCGCAGAGTAACTCGGGCAAGCCCTTTTTCGTCTTCTGGTCTATGCTCGCCATCCCCACCATGACCATCCTGATCAGCAACATGGGCGACACTGTCATCAAGATCATCCGCGACGTCACGCTTTGGATCGGCGACATTACCATTCTCCCCAGCGACAAGCGATCCCTCCGTAATTTAACTCGCTCCTTTACCAAATCCGCCAGCGGCGACTTGGAAGAAGCCCCCGGTCTCCTCGGCACCTTGAAGCGCCGCGCCAGTGGCACTCAAGCCCATCGTCACAACTCCAACTCCACCACCGGCGCAAACAGAGTCGTCGATGAGGCAACGAAACAAATGGAGCGCGAAGAATTAACAGACGAAGAAAAAGCCCGCGAGCGCGGCGACAAACCTGCCGAGAACGCCCATCACCGGCACTATCTCCTCATCAAAGAAATCCGCAAAGTCATGAAACACTTGAACGACTCGCCGCCCAAAAAGTTCTCCTTTGAAGAATGGTCCCGCTACCTCAAGCTCATTGGCGAAGACGAGAACTCCCCCGCGGCGCATCGCAGGCCCCAGGCTCATCCGGCCAAGGGCGCCCACGAAGGGCCTGATCTCCAGCAGGCCCAGACGATGGACGACAAGGGCCACGTTAAACCGTGGAGCTGGCTGGATGATCGCAGTCCCTTGATGGGCACGAAGCCCGAGGCAGAGTGGCTCGTGGAGAGAATGACGAGTTTGCTGGAGGAGTCGATTCTCGAACATTATCATCGGCATGAGAAGGGGGATGAGCATTGATCTTGTGGTAATACTGACGGCTCGTCGATCTTCTTCTGGTTACAAAAGTTGCATCCTGTCATGTTTGTTTCATCTGGCGGCGTTAGAAAACACATACGGGACTTTTTTTTACTATTACTTGGGTCAGTATAACAGCATCCCTGTCCGTTTGGATTTTATTGTACATAAATGTCACAATTTGTATATATTTCAACGACGCGTCTATGGTTGACAAGGCTCACGTCAATACTTGATTTGAACCCTTTGCAAATTACAGAAGTAGTTTGGATTAAACACAGATCAATATAGACAGACCGTCTTTTTCCAATCCGATGGTCAACCTCTTCACCTGAATGCTAGATGACACGCCAGATGATAGCATGGACTCGTTCGACCAAGCATTAGCCGAGCTGACCCGGAGCCGCCAATCTCGTGGTGGCTTTGATGCAACATAAAGCGCCGGGCAGACAGCAAGGCAATAGCTATCGCGCAGTTGCGTGTGAAACGTCACTTAATGCATATCTTCAGACTCCTCGCGCGCCTCTGCGTACCCTGTCAACAGCCGCCTCCTAGCATGCACGATTGACGTTCTCTGCATGTTGCAACTTAAGAGAACGGAATTTGTAGTGCATAGTCGACATCGAGAGCTCGGGAACCAATGACGAAGAACGCTGCTCAACCACGAACCCAGAAGCCAGAACGGTATAACGGATGTGGTAGCGTAGCCAAGTAACCCAAAGTGACTGACGCACATTGGTTGGGCCTTCATGGTCACCTTCCCAAAGCGTGAAAGGATGCCCTTGAGTCACCTCGCCTGAATCTTTACCTCCCGGGAAAATGGAAGGCCTTCGTCACTGCAGCATAGATCCTCGCCTTTTCAGAACCTGACAGGCCAGGCGACTCACAGGTATCTCCCTGAACTTGCCCCTCGTTGCGCCATGTGCCAGACAAGCGAAGACATACCATGACTACACAGTAGCATGACGCCCAGACTATACCGACTCCGCACATCCACATGCGTGGCTTGCATTATCATTTCTCTTCTAGGCGCGGATTGAGAGAAGGCAGAACGATCACAGAGCTTCTTCGAGCTAATGCAGAAGCCCCGCAGTTGGGGAATTGGAGGAAGGGCAAAGGGATGGCTCAATTTGTCAGATTGCTGTTTGAGCCACTTAGCACCCTCAACAACAAGTTAAATGTAAGACAAGTGTTGATCTCGAATAAGTGCCCCCACATTACTGTAGCGTTCAGTCCAACATCCTCTTATCACAGCACCACCAATAAGACCATCAACTGGTGGATACTTTTGGGATTGAAAGTGGCCGTCTACCATATCTCCATATTCATTCCTCTCTGCCACCGAGCTGAAAGGCCCAGGTGATCTGTACGGCCAATGACCAGTCATTATCGTGTAGAAAACTGATCCGAGACTAAATATGTCCATAGCCTCTGATGACTTGTATGGTTTGCGTGAATCGAAAAAGCCTGAGTCGGGAAGGTGTCCACCATCTATTGTACCATTTGTCGACCCTCCAAAGTCACAGAGAAGAAGTTCGGGCTCATCAGGAGAATAGGAGTGTAATAAAAAGTTCTCTGGTCGTAGGTTAGAGTGTATCATGCCCTTCTGATGAATATAATGGATAGCTTCTGTTGTCTGAAAACACCATTTTAATCGCACATGTAGATTGATGGAATCATTGTGTTTATCAATGTAATCCTGCAGATTACCTTCACTAGCTTCGGCAAAAAGTAATCCACGGGGCTCCTTGGAAACGCCAATATAGCTGCAAATAATAATTAACAAATAGAACAAGTTGATTTTGGACCGACTTACCGTATTATCCTAGGGTGGCTCCCCAAAATTTCCAAGAGTTGCCTTTCAACCTTGAAGCTATCCTTCATGGCTTTGACCATGGGTTGGGTTCCTGGCGCCTCGGAATGCCACCACGAATACCGAGGGTATTTGATAACAACACCCGGGCTTATTTTTGCAATCAATGAGGTTGAACCTTGGCTCAAAGGTTTATTCAAAAAAGGTTCATAGGGGACTGGATCTAGATCTTCTTTGGTTGATCTCAAAAAGTCGGTCTTCCGGTGGTTAGAATATCATCATTTGATAGAGGATGTACACACCTTTGTTCCATGATTGCTATATTCGGGACAATCTTCAGCTCGTGGGGTAATCAACGAGACTAATAGACGGAAAGTATGTACTAGCCGTTTGGAAAGCCCCACGGAAAAGGAAATAATCCTTTGAAATAGAGCATGCTGCAAGATATTGAGTATTGACCATATTCGTGGCAGTGGGCCCTTAGTCTTCGGTCGAGATGTGCGACGCGCGCCGTAAATTGAGGATCAACGACAGAAGATAAAGCGAGAGAAGATTAAGTTGGCAGGTCATGTTAGCTAGGAGCTTGTGCGAGGGAAAATAATCTAGGGGTAAGATATTGTATATATGCTGCACGTGCCAGGAACAGCTCACAAGAGGACTGCGGAAGGTCTAGCAATCGACTCCCCAAGACGCCTGTCGCAAAGCAAGCGCAGTAATCTCAAACAAATCAACGACAACGCTGAGCTCTGCTCTGGGTTCCTTGTAAAAAAAACAAAAAAACAAAAACAAAAACAAAAACAAAAAAAAAGAAAAAAGAAAAAAGAAAAAAGAAAAAAGAAAAAGAAAGAAAGAAAGAACTGCCAGTCCAGATTTGACCCGTCGCCAATTTCGCAAAGACCTCTGGGGCGCCCAAGAGTAGGATACGCTCATGCTGTGATGACGAGTATGAAGAGGTTGATACCTGCCATGCTCCATTGTGAGTGCACCGCCAATGACATGATAGTCCACGTTTGTTTGACATGACGCGCCTGCCATGTCAACTGACGACCCAAGCGCTGCTCTGGTTGCTGGGATGGTGGAAGTTCAACTTACCAAACAAGGCCAGCACATGTCACGCAGTTGTTTCATTGCGATTGTATATACATACCTGTCACATTTGTATATATCACTACGCGTATTTCTTTAATCTGTCCGTCTGATGGTTTTGGAAATGTATATTATTAGGGTTTTAATTTTGATTTCATCAATCTATTAAGATGCCATCTATATGAACAAACAAGCCACCCTCAACTCCGAACCAATGCATCGTCTGTGTAAATGCCGGTATCCAAATGCAAGAGGATCATTATGCAAATGCCAAGTATGCCGTGCGTCAATGGCATGTAGAAAACCATCTACAGCGAAGAGAAAATGATAAGAGATATTAAAAGGATATGAGAAAAGATGTAATGAAAGGGAAGAGATGTAGGAAAAGGGGTATCCAAAAGTAATCATCCGCCGCCAGCTGCAAATGTGCTCTTTGCTCTCAGAGAGGCGCCATACTTCCAGAGCATAAACGGCGCAGGAACACCGAGCCCGAGGGCAATAAAGGCAAGCAGGCTATTGCCCCAGCCATAATCGAGAGCAGCGTACATGTACGGCGCAAAAAGAGGGAACCCGAACCCAGCAATGCAACGCAAGACGGTAGTAGCACCCACCGCAGAGGCAGCGAATCGCGTATACGAGTCGACCACATATGTCTGCGTGCACTGGAAGCCGACAATGATGCCTGCAGAAAAGACAAAAATGCCAATATCGGGCACGATCCAGTGAGTCCGGGCTTGGGCGGACCAGCCGTACCAGAAGAGCCCAATGGGCATGAACGCAGCGCCAACAAACATCAGGGGAACACGGAATTCGGGCCTTCCCACGCCATTGTTTCGTTGTCGCAGGCGGCGGTATATGCGGTCATTGAGAGGGGCACATACTTGGGTGCCGGTAAAGAAACCCAGACCGATGGCTATATAATTCAATCCGCCATTGCCAACGGATTCATGATAGCGATTTTCCCAAAGGGTTGGAAACGTCGACAGCACAAGGTACATGATTCCGTAGAGATAGGCTTGGTAAACAGCAAGAGCCTGGATAATAGGCTGCGTACCCAAGAGTCGAAACGGACGCACGAGCGAGGTGCGCAACAAGCTGCCAATGGTCCGGCCAGGAACATCATACTCGGTATGGAAAGCCTGGTTGCCGGTCTCCTTCTTCAGGCGGTCAGCCTTAAGCTTGAGCAACTTCGGAGCATAAGTCTCTTTTAAGAAGATAAGGCCGGCACATTGAATAAAAGCATCAGCAATGGACACGGCCCAGAAAGACCATCGCCAGGTAGTCTTTTCCGTAATGAAGCCGCCAATGAGAGGTCCCAACGCAGGTCCAAGCAGCGGCATTAAGCTGTAAATGCTAATAGATTTGCCTCTCTGCTCGGGGTGCCAGCAATCACTAAGGATTCCACCACCAATCTGTTGGCCCTTGTTAGTAACGCAAAGATTGGAAAGTTTCAGGCGTGGGTTAGGGCTAAATAGAAAACTTACAGCTAATGGCGCACTTCCACCAAGGCCACTGAGAAAGCGAAAAGCGATCATTTCACCCTTGTTTTGGGCGAAACCGCAAACAAGGTTCCAGATCAGATAGAATAAGTTGCTTAGCTGCAGAACCGGAACCCTGCCGTAGATCTCTGACAAGGGGCCCATGAACAGGGGGCCAACGGCCAGCGCCAGCACAAAGATGGACAATACTAATTGTGATTCTACCTCATTGGTGATGCCAAAATCCTTGGCAATGCTTGGTAACGAGGGAGCTACCATGGATGATGAAAGGGGCGTTATAAAAGTAAAAGAGGAAACAACAAAAGTAGCGGCCCATTTCTTTTTAATCGTCCAGTTCTTGGGGTTGGAAGGGTCATTTGGTCCATCCCAAGTCACCTTCATAGCTCAGTCAGCAATAAGCCCTGGTCCCGAATCCAAAAGGTTGCTCGTGTAAGAAACATACCAAGTTCGGATCTCGATCCTTGTCTGATTTCGACGTCGCCTTCTTCTCCAGGCTCTTTGGTCCAGCTTCCACATCTCTTTCATCCCTAATGCCATCACGAACTTCATCGACGGTTTCGTCGTCAGATGAGTCTGACGGTAATGAGGTTTCCTCCCCATCGTCATGAGCATTGCTGTCTTTCTCCACCTCTGTGGAGTCCTGATTGGTGTTGTGTTGGTCCTGGTGCGTTGCGTGATTGACGCGATCGTGATAGACGGTGTTGTCATCCATGTGGCGACCCGAAAGGGTTTGGTGGAGTTGAGGGCTCCCCGTGCGACTGGATCGCGAATGGAAGGAGGCTGTCCTGCTCCTTCCTAAATCAGTCATGGCGGGGTAAGAGCGACACAGTCTTTCTTCTGTTTGTAATCCGGGGGACAATTTGAGGGGTTGAAACGGAATGCCAGAGGTCGCACTGAGAATTGGCTTCGGTGTAAATCTGAAGATTCTTTTGACATTTAAGAAGGCCAGGGCTACTTTTTATCTGTTCTAGGGTATTTTTCCCTCTAAAGTCCGAGACGCGTCTCTCTTTTCTCAATCTCCCAATGTCCCTCGGTCTTCGGAATGAGTCAAGCAAATTGTGCATCTTTGTGCGGTGCATACGTTGCTTTAGTGCCCACGGAGTTGCTTCACTTACGTACCGGTCCGGTGTTATCGGACCTATCGCAAAAATTTATTTCCCAGTAAGGAAGGACCGACCACAAAGAGCGGAAAATGTCCGCGACCGGAAAGAAGCAATGACATGCGCTTTGCCGAAACAGGAATCAGCGGTCTGTCGCCGTCGGTGAAGAAATCACCGACGGCTCTTTCAGGGAAATAAGCTAAACCGTTAAAGGAAGAATGTCAGGTGGCAATGTCATCGTCTTCCGCTGGCTGCGGCGCTGAAAATGGCTGAATAATCCATTTCCTGGTGGCTTGAATGCTTTGCTGAGGAGGTCAGCAGTGCAAGAGTCATCTATATACTCCCCATGATTTGAATATTATTCTAGTCTTTTACTAAGACTGAACAAAGGCCTGGTCAGCCATGCAGAGGCGCGGGAAGTTTTCTGCAGTGCGAACCTGCGGGTGGACAAAAATGCTTGCTAAGCGGCGGGGAATCCGCCTTGTCAATGGTAACCAAAGCTTAGCTCGCCATACAAGCCCAACTTTGAATCATGCACACTAGTTAGAAATATAAGAGTTAAACGTCCCGTAAAATTGTTGTTGGAAATAATTCACAATTATCCTTCATATTTTGATTGTAACTATTCAAATCTTTGGAGGAACAGAATGTCTGAGTGGTGGCTTTACGACTATCCCTCCCCATTGGCCGGCTACGAAAATGCACCGCCACTTTCAGAGTATGCAATGTGTGGTACCCATTACCATTCAATATGTGTTAGTTGACTCGTACAATGCAGGGAGAAGAATGATGATGGCAAGAGCTATGTCAATCCAAAGTCGGACAAGCTGAGCGCC
This sequence comes from Xylona heveae TC161, assembly GCF_001619985.1. Lineage (NCBI taxonomy): Eukaryota > Fungi > Ascomycota > Xylonomycetes > Xylonales > Xylonaceae > Xylona > Xylona heveae. Next base: position 935,566 of record NW_017264202.1, on the reverse strand, counting down.
GCCTACGAAAGCTTTCCGGATCCCATCGCAAAGGACCGGCGGGGAGGCTTCGATGTCCATATATATTACCTCGTAGTATGTATTTGCGTTCTCGATTTTCGCGTACAAGATATTTACAAACGTGTTACAGAACAATAAACAGCAGACAGAGTTTGCGCGAGCTCTATGGGAACGTGTCCGTCGCGAATGTAAGTAATTTTTTCCTTCTGTGGCTGCGCTATTCTCAGTCCACTGAAATGATCCTTCGTTATGTATTGTAGTCCCCGAATTGCGCGTCTACCGCCTGTGGGACAGACCAATTGGTCCGCATCCCGTTGCCATGTTTGAGGTCAACCTCTTTACTCCGCAGCAGTTCGGCGCCTTCATCCCTTGGCTCGTCATCAACCGAGGACCTCTGAGCGCTTTGCTGCATCCGAATACTGACGACGAGCTGCGAGATCATTCCCAGCGTGCCACCTGGTTGGGACAACCAATTCCTCTGGATCTCAGCATAATTGATCCAAGGATCAAGAAGGCAAAATCCTGAATTTGGTCTACAGGGTCTGCCTGTGAGACGAAATTTAAAATCCTGTTTTGTAATTGGTATCGAATATTCATTTCCCATTTGTACATACCCCATATACAAATGTTTCCTATAATAACTGCCTAAAATTGTCCGCCCATGATTGCTCTTGGGGCTCGGCTGTATGGAATTTTGTACCTCTTATCGCTCGCTTTACTTCTTCCATCGTGTTCATTATTATCATGCTGCAAAGCGGACAACGGAGGTCAAGGAGGCTTTATATTATAGCGTTGGGACTTAGATATGTTAAAATATTGTCCTTGTCCTCATTCTCCATAATCAGCACCCACTTCGAGATAGTAAATGCATCATGTAATACTCCCTTGAATATTGGAAGTCTTGATTTCTTCCTATCCTGGATGAGGATTCAAAATTAGTGCTTTGTATAGTTCGAGTGCGTCACTTGCTGAAGAAATGCTCCCGTCCCAGCATCCAAGTATGATGTCGCCTCCAAAGAACTTTGTTACATTTGGAAATTCCTTATTCTTGTAGAGAGCTTCAATCTCACTGTCAACCTGCCACTGACGTTGCACCCGGGCTTGTATGACAGATTGATCGCGTGAACGCAACACAGCTTCGGGTTCCCTTGGGTAAAGTTCGTTGTATGGCGCCTTACGCGCGACAAGTTCGTACAGTGTGGAGCCAAGCGCAAATAGGTCGGAATGGATCGAGTTCGGATCCTCGTAATTCCTCGGCAAGCAGTGGGATACTTTCTCATACCCTAATGCGATGTGCCCAGGATACTGAGATAAGTTGAAGTCGCCCAACCGCACGTCCATGTTGTCATCCAGAAACAACTGCCGCAAAGCCAGGTCAGAATGGATCACATCATGCTCGTGGATCTTAACTATTGCTTCAATGATCTGCTGGAACCATTTTCGTCGCAGCTTCTCGGGGAGCTCCTTCTCTTCATCGAGAACACGAGCAGCGAGATCGCCATTTGGATAATACTGAATCTCGACAAAATCAGTCTCCCCGCACGAGAGCCACTCGACGATGCGAGGGTGCTTCCCCAGGATCGAGTACACAGTGGCTTCACAGAGTATCGCCAGTCTTCCGTTCTCGGCATCATTACAAGGCACTTTCCTGACAATCGAGCCCTTCAAAAGGTAGACCTCAGCAAACATGCCAACCATCAGGAGTTTCACATCACTGGACGGCTTGATAGATGGAACACCCTTTTTGAAAATAATGCGGCCAGATTCTTCTGGTATTTTATTAGGAGGTTGCCTGTCTGTCGCTCCAAGTTGCTCGACATCCTCGTCAGGCGCTTTTACCAAGGGGCGCCCAAACGGAGGTAGAAATCGACTGATACTTCTGACGAAAGCGGATGTAACACACCAAAGCCTGGAATATATCTCCCAGCGAGATGGGTTCTTGAAATTTAGCATCTTAGTGAGAGTCTCTCGCATTTTGAACCCGATAAAAGCATGACGAATGAGTCTAGGAATTTGTTTCTGCAGTCCAAGAGCCACAGTAGGTCTGAATTCCAACGATTGCAGGGGTGCTGAATGACTAATCGTAACGTTATAACTTGCAGCCAGAGCAACATCTAAGTTACGGGGAGTACGTTGATCCAAACGAAGTATTTTCCTTCCTTGGGAGTTTCATCTTCGAAAAGTCTTCCTGTCAACGAAAACTACGCTTCATATGAAAATGCGAGGTCTCCGCTCGTTCGCTTAGAGTGGTGCTTCCTGTCAGTTGCTAGAGATGCTATGGAATCGTCAGCACCCTCCAGCGAAAGGGAGAGTAACCATGGACGATGCACGGAAAATTAAATGCAAATCTTAGAATAGAAATTTTCCTGAGATCTACATTTGAGAACCACGTCGAGTTTAGGCCACCAGACATCTTTTATTATTATTTTTACAAAAGGGGTCTGTTCCCCGCATGACTTGAAGCTACATATCAAAGTGCCGCAGCCCACAGTCACCAATCGCGATGGTCTCGCCGCCAAGAGTTCGGCAACGTCCTTCCGTCACGACTGCTCCACACCAAATAATCAACGGACTCTGTTCACCTTTGCGGCACGATCCACCTTCATTACAGACTTGAAAATGATATCGTCTGAGAGTTATCATTACATGTACACATTCAGGGCCCCAGTGAACTCCTAATGCCACTCGACTCGGATTCACCATTTAGATGCCGGCATCTGCACGGTTTGACATATATGACTTTCACTTTACCTCTGTACACGGCATATAGTACAAAATTCATATCGCGAATGACATATTGTTTTCAGCGTGTCAGATAAAGATGGTGGCTTTTGATTACCTGTCAAGCGGTGACAAACGAACCAATGCTGTCAAGTTGTGCTCAGGGGCAGCTTTCAAGCTGGCAGTTCAGTCATCGTGTTTACCCCTGACTAGTGGTGACTAGTACGCTCCGTCACGTCTACCGAAATGACCGTGTCGAAGCAGGCAAGAAGGAATCAGGCCAATCACTCCCACACAGAGACATTCGCTGTTTTATTCAAGACCCGCCTGTCAGGGGAAAATGATGCGGCTTCGTGGCACGTTTCTCGACCAACATGCCGGCCTAGAGGGCGGGCGCAGGCTCCAGTAGCTTAATGTCTCCATTGAACCAATCCCATCAAGCATCTCTGCACCGATGCTATTCCCTTTCGGCATGCTATCCCTTTTCAACTACAGCCTTGTCGGTCAGATGTCCGCTCTAACTTCATCCCCTGTGACAAAACCCACCGACCGCAATTTCTAAGCGTGGTGATCCGTGTTAGTAACGAAACAGTGGCCGCTCACCACCACCAAATATTACGAGATGGCTTACGGACGAGGCGTTGCTCCACCGGACGCCGTGCCTCCCCCGACCGCCACTACCACTTGGCATGGCTCCACCGCCGCCCCCAGTTCTAGGGAGCGTTCACTGATTTCCTTCTTGTCTGCTTCATCCTTCTGACCTTTTCTTCTTTCTTACACTCTCTTGGTTTTTGTGTTTCTTCAAGTCTTTACTTGCTTTTTGCAGTAGCAGCAGACGTTTTGTCTGCGTCCTTTCCTTGACCGTCAGGTCATTACACTCGCTCTACAGGCTGCGGCCTTCCATTCATTTATAGATCAGATTTGAATTTGTTGTATTTTGAGCCATGCGCTCCTTCATTCCCTTGGCCGCTACGGCCGTTTCCATTCTTTCTGCTGTGTCTCCTGCGCTTGCTACATTTGACCCCAAGGATGCATCCAATCTCGCCGTTTATTGGGTAAGGCGAGCTCGATTCTATGAGCCCTTCTTCGCCATCTGAGACTGACATGTACGAAATAGGGAGAAGGCGCCAATCAGAAACGGCTCTCACATTTCTGTGACTCTTCGTCGATTGACATCATTCCGCTTTCCTTTATGAATGTCTTTCCCGACCAAGGTGCTGGAGGCTGGCCTGGAATGACCTTTGGCAATGCCTGCGGAGCATCCACCTACACGGCGCCTGATGGTACCCCGACACAGCTCCTTTCAGACTGTCAGACCTTGGTTGAAGATATCCCTTACTGCCAAGCTCGCGGCAAGAAAGTGTTGCTTTCGTTTGGTGGTTCTTGGCCGCCAGGGTACTATATCAAGAACGACACCACTGCCGTCAACTTTGCCGACTTCGTCTGGGGTGCCTTTGGTCCCAAGAAGGACTCGTGGACTGGACCTCGTCCTTTCGGTGACGTTTCTCTCGACGGTTTCGACTTTGACATTGAGTCCTTGGAGAGCTCTCTCCCTGGCCCCTCTTACCTGTCAAGCGGTTACGCCACGATGATCTCGCATCTGCGAGAGCTTTTCGCGGAGGAGCAGAGCAAGGACTTTTATATTTCCGGTGCACCTCAATGTGTCATCCCTGATGCCCACCTTGCCGATGCAGTCCAGAACTCTTGGTTCGACTTCCTTTTCATTCAGTTTTACAATACCCCGGTCTGCTCTGCTCGTGCCTTTTTCGACCACTCTTATGGTTCTCCTGACGGTACGTACTTCACACCACGTTAGTCCTAAAACCCCTCTCTAACATGATTCGAAGGCTCCTCAAACATCAGCTTCCTCGAGTGGGTGGACTTTGTTGAAAAGTATGCGGCCAACAAGGCGCTCAAGATTTACATTGGTCTCCCGGCTGGCCAGGATGCCAACAATAACTTTTACCTGACCTTGGACGAAGTCGAGACCCTTGTTGCTGCGTACAAGGACAATGCTTTGTTTGGTGGTCTCATGCTTTGGGAGGCTACGTCTTCTGAGGAGAACCAGATTGCCTCGTACCTTGAGGGCAACCAGGTCACGCAGAGTTACGCCGACTGGATGAAGGCCATCCTTCTGGGTAAGCGTCAGGCCAACCCTATTAGCAGCAGCAGCAGCAGCAGCAGTGTCCTGGCTTCCGCCACTGCCGTCTCGTCCAGCCAATCCAGCGTGGCTACCGCGACTTCCTCCAACATTTCGCAGGCTTCTTCCGCTAGCTCCTCCGTCTTCTCGTCCGTTGCTTCCGCCTCGAGCGCTTCAAGCTTCAGTGTTTCGGTCCCGCTTTCGACTGGTGTCTCCTCGAGCAGTGTTGTCAGCTCTTCCGCACTCTCCTCACCTATGTCGATCCCTCTATCTACGGGCGCTGGCAAGTCGGTGCCTTTGTCAACTGGTGTTGCCTCAAGCAGCATCGTCAGCTCTTCTGCGCTCTCGTCCCCGGTGTCGATTCCTCTCTCAACTGGCGTGAGCAAGTCAGTGCCCTTGTCCACTGGCGTTTTCTCGAGCAGCCTTGTCAGCTCGTCGGCTCTTTCCTCCGCCAATCCCGTTTCCGTTCCCCTCTCCACCGGTGTGAGCAAGTCCGTGCCACTTTCAACTGGTGCTTCTTCGAGCAGCTCCTCTTTGTCTAGATCCAGCTCCACGCCCTACGGAATGCCCAACTTCTACGGCGAAACTACTGCTTCGTCCACTGCTTCCTCTACCAGCTCCAGCCTGTCAGTGGCTGGCGCAGAGACGACTGGCATCTCTTCGTCTGCTGCTGCTGCTGCTGCCACTCACGGTCCCTTCACTCATTCCTCGGGTTGGAATGGAACTGCCACTGGCGCCAATGGTGCTCCCAAGCCCTCTGGTACTGGAGCGACTGGCGTGACTGCTCGGCCCGTCACCAGCTCGGCCCCTTCCAGCGCGGTTACCACCACCGTCATCACAAGTAAGTATCTGCATCATTTAGAAGCGTTTAGTCTTTGGGCATGCCGGTCTAACCATTCGATCTAGCTTCTTACACGGACATTTGCCCTGAGGGATTCACCACCGTGACCACGGCTTACACCACGACTGTGTGCCCGGCTACTGAGACTTCTGCTCCCACTGGTCCCGTCACCACCACCTCAGTTCCCGAGGGTTGGACCACCACTGTCACTGTCTGCACTGTTTGCGGTCCGAGTGCGACTACGGTTACCTTGACCAAGCCCGCTTCCACCACTCCCGCTGCTACTTCGGCCGCGGCCACCAACTCGGTTGCCTCCACCGGCGGTAGCGCGGCTTCCAGTAAGGTGACTGACGCAGCTGGCATCACGAGCTCGGCCTCTGCTGGCTCACCATCTGCCAGCTCTAGCGCAGAGGCCGTCACTACTGTCATTACCACCTCGTATGTCGACGTCTGCCCCGCTGGTCTCACGACTGTCACGACCGCCTACCCCACGACCGTTGTTCCCGGTGCCACGACAACTGTTTCCACTGGCGTTCCTAGCGGCTGGACGACTACCGTGACAGTCTGCAACAACTGCGCTCCTACCCCGACCACGGTGACCCTGACCAAGCCCATTACGACCTTGACCAGCACCAGCGTTGTTCTGACTACGACCACTCCGTACGTCACTATTACCGTCCGCCCTGGTGCTTCGTCCAGCACTGGCGCAGTCGGTATTGGCTCGACTGGCACCGGTGTCGCCGGCACCAGCTCTACCGGCGAGGCTACCGTTACCATGATTACCAGTAAGTCCTTAAGTTGCTATTTTATTTTCGATGTTCTAATGCACAAGTGAAGCGTCCTATGTGGACATTTGCCCCGAGGGATTCACGACCAAGACCACTGCCTACCCCAGCACTGCTGTTCCCAGCGTCTCTGCTACCACCTCCGCCCCCAGCGTGCCTGGCGTGCCTGGCGCTTCGGCAGCCACTTCCTCCCCTAGCCTCCCCAGCGGCTGGACCACCACTGTGACCGTCTGCACTCACTGTGCGGCCACCCCCACCACTGTCACCCTCACGGTCCCGCCCACCAACTCGATCCCTGCCAGCTCGATGCTCGCCAGCGTGATGACTCCTGCGTCCAGCTTGGCTCCCGTGTCTAGCCTGACCGGTGGCGTTACCGCCTCCAGCTCCGCCGCCGTTCCCCCGGCCGGCGCTTCTGGCTCCCTCTTCAGCTCGTCCGCGCCGCAGACCTTTGTCACCTCGACCACCTCTGCGGCCGGCAAGCCCGGTAGCTCTTCCGTCGCAGGCAGTGTCGGCTCCGGCGCTCCTTCGGCATCCAAGCCCAGTGGCCCCGTGACCATGACCATTGTGCCTGTGCCGCTCTCCACCGGCGCTTCCGCCAGCATCAGCGGCTTCCCCCACGCCGCTGGAAACGGCACAAGTTACACCGCCGGCGCCGCTACTCCTTCGGCCTTTAAGCCTTCTTCTTACTCTTCTTCTTCCAGCACCGGCTCTGGCTCTGGCACTTCCGCCTCGCCCAGCTCCACCTCGCCCGCAGCCTTCACTGGCGCTGCGAGCAAGGCCGGCACGGGCGCCTCTGGCGTAGTCGTCCTCGCCGTCGCCGCCATGCTGATGATGTAAATTTGATCCTATTTGTTGTGTTGTCCAGCTAGCTAGCGTTCCCAGCTAGCGTTCAGTAAATTAGGGATACTGTACTTGCTGAGTTATATATTGTACAATGTATTTGGATGGACAGCAATTTGATTTATTTATTCTTTCGTAAACACTTCAAGAGATGAATAACATGTGCCCATTTGCATTTGATCTGTGAACTGTCGACTATTGTTCTGGAGAAGTCTACTGGAGTAGAGTTGAAAGTCGTCAGTATTATGTTCATTCACACTAGTTAACTTTGTGGCCATGTCATGGTGTCCTACTTAATCACTATACTTTCAACAACTCAAAACAGCATGTAGCGTCCTATTTACGGAGTATACACGATCCCCTCCATGCCTAATAGTCCCATGATATATGTAAGGTAGACATTTCTCGATCTGTACCTCGGGCGCGTACCGTCCATCTCTGTATTTTATGTCTTTCCCGTCTCGTGTCCTCGCGCATCGATTTCGTGTATGTTACCATTCTCTATAGCTCTTAAGTCCTACTATGCACTTTCGACTGTTTTCGCTCCTTTGCCCATTCGTTTGGCAAATTAGACTCCTCAGTTTTCTATTTTATTTTATTTTATTTTATTTCATTTGTTCGAGGGGTTTTTTTTATTTTATTTTTTCTGAGGAGGGGAAGAAGAAGAAGGAGGACTTTATGTTATTTAATTCGCGTCTATTTTATTTTCTTACCGTTTCTTGTTTTTCTCAAGTGAATAAATTAATTTCAATTAGTACGAATAGAAAGTCAAATTGAGGAAGATAGGTGACTGAGGTAGTACTATAGTAGGCTCCGATAGCGTAGGGAGTCGGTCGTCAGGGTGGACGCGGTAGTCGTGATTTACAACATCTCGGTCTCCTTGGGGCAGATCAGAATGCTGGCAACGAGGAGGAGCTGATGTTATTGTCGTGTGTAAGTGGCAATCCATCGGTAGTCTAAAGGAGAGTTATATTTTCTTGTTTCTTTTCACGAGATAATATGCGGAAAGATATGGGTGTATGAATATCAGGTATAGTGGATTATATAGAAGGGTTCCACTCCGAGGCTCGTGGAGGCAGCGATAGTAAAGTGAAGATGCGTAGTCCGAAACAGAGGAACACACGTCTCGTTTGTAATATATCAGCAGTACTTTTCGAGTCTGTCATACAGAACAGCCTCAGCATGTAGCCAGGGATTATATATTATGAAGCCGATAGTTGGATTGTTTGCGACGCAAATGTATTAAGATAAACGATGCCAATCTATATACTGCCAACTGATATACTAAAGAACCGAAATTCGAGTAATACAATTATTGTCCTCCGAAATATAGTCTTGAGTGATCTGTAAAAGCATCATCCTAGCGCTTCGGCGGGACGTCGCTGGACTGAAGTTGACGAAATAAATCATCGATGACGGGAACATGGTCAGGATTCTTAAGGTTCCAGATTTGCCATTCCTCGTAGCCCGAGGGCGCAATTGGCAACAGTTTGTTGCGGTAAGAATCGGGTGGCGGCTCTCTGAATGTGACATGATATTCGCAGAAAACAATCTCCCAGCCCCTTATAGCAATCGCAAACGTGCGGTCATACGGAGCTGCGTTGATGGTCTTGGCGGCGGATTGTGACAATTGGTCCAATGTACTCTCCCAGGACTCGGTATATCTCTTGCTCACAACGAACGTATGGTCGTGAAATGATTTCCGGCCATAAGGGACCTTCAATATGAGAAAATCGATTTTATGCGATTCTCTCTCCTGCTCCGACGCGACGAGATAACTATCCTCGCCTTTGAAATAATGGTTCAAAATTCCGGCCGCAAATGCTTTTGTTTGATCCCCCAATGAGTCTCTATCGATATCATATAGCGCCACAGAAACGGCGATATTACTCGTGTAAGGAACGCTCGGTGGAATCATCGAAAAAGTTTTTCTGCGTGATCAATTAGACTTCTGATTGAGAAAAACGAACAGCGAGATATCCCACATACCCACATCGGAGAAGCGAAAGATTACGCTCAGTTTCTTTGGGAGGTTTTGTAGGTGCCTCTCTTGTCGAAATAGGTTTATATCGGTCCATCAAAGCGCTGTACGATAGACATTAAGGGTGAAATGGCAGCCCGAGAAGCGGTGCGGAGAAAAGGAGCATTGTAAGGGCAGCGGCTGATCGACACGTTGAACCACAATGCAGGGCCAGCTGGATCTCTGTAGGATGTTTTATTGGCCGGACAACCCAGTCTCTCTTCTCCAGCATATCTGAGAGGCGGACCAGACTTGAACCCCTAGCGAACGTTGAGCACAAGGTGTGTTCCAAAGGTTATGACTGGGGTTGAATGCAGCTTCGATTTTGTACAATCAGACGAGGTTTTTTCATGCAGCCTGGGGTACTCCGTACCTAAGTGGTTACCACCGTCCGGCTGTCGGTCCCATCATTGGAGCGTTAACGCCTGCTCCAAGACTTAGCGCTGCAAGTTTATTGGCAAAATACCAGATGACATTAATTCCTATCACATTATTGCTGTATGATTTCATTGCCTGAGTCGGTTATCTTCCTTATGTCTTCCTTTTGTATTGGCCCGTAGATAGACGACCCGCATCTCGTCGAAAGATTGAGGCCGTCGCTAAGAGTCCTGTAGAGAATTAGTCAAGTCCAGTCAAGAGACATGATAAATGTTATCGAGCGAGAAGAGAATTAGATACAGTCAAGCAGCTTAGAAGCTTAGACAAGCGTCACCAGGGCAAGTCGGAGGCCAGAACGTAATCGTACCTTCTTGCATGATTCCCCCGATGCAGCCACGACTAATTGGCTCGCATTAGCTTCGCAAGGGAAAATGCTCGAATGACCTTTCAAGTACACTCCAGCATATTTTTAATCCAAAAAGTGGCATACTCTTTGTATTGGTTTTCGCATCAAATGCTGCATTATTGAGGCGCGCAGCTCTGATGCCAGACGACTGATTAATGTCAAACCCCCTTCAAATCCAGAGCGATCGCCTGACACGTCTAGCGCCCGTCGGTAACTAACTTAGCGACTATTAAGTGACTAATCCAGTAATCTACGGCTAAACCCCTGGGTCTATAATTAAGGGTCTACCCGCCGTCGCTGCGCTATTTTTTCTCCAGACCCCCTTATCGTCTTTGCTTAACATCGTAACATCCCATCGAGGGTGAGATCTTCGGTCTTTGCATATTTTCAGTGAGTGTCGTCATCTCAGTGCCCGAAACATACCTTGTTCTTTTTTGACATAATTTTCAGAAAAAAATTAGCCGTTTGCCGCGCGCCAACATGAGCCTCGAGGACGACCCGACATTGCCAGTAATCGAGCGGAAAGACCTCGGCAACTTCATCTCACTGGGTATCACTGGCTTTGTATATCTGATGAATGAGCATCAAGTGGCGAAGCTAGCAAAAAAGTTTGAAGACTGTGCATATTCGGACAATGCAAGCCTCAATGACATCCAGATTGAACGAGAAGTCTACAAACGCCTGGGCTCCCATCCTCGCATTTGTAAATTCATCTCTTCGATTAATAGGGGTATCGTTCTTGAGCGCCTCGGTGTACAGCTTCGGCGGCGTCTCTATGATTTGCGGGGCCAAGGAGAACGACCTTCATACGCCCAATCTCTACTTTGGTCATGTCAGGTCACAGAAGGTGTGGCGCATGTCCACCGAAAGGGCGTTGTGCAAGGAGATCTTGGCTGCCACAACATCCTCCTGGACAAGGATGACAATCTCAAGTTGACCGACTTTGCTGGCTCAGCTTATGATGGAAATCGACCTATTGTTGGCCCGGAGCGAAGGTCACGGACTGAACCATTTCACTATGCAACTGTCGAGACAGAAATCTTTGCATTGGGGTCTGTCATTTATGAAATTTGGACAACAAATGCACCATACAGAGATGAAACGGACGAGGTAGTGGAAGAGAGATTCAAAAATAAACAATACGCAGACGTCAACCATCTCCCCGTCGGCAACATCATCCGTGGATGTTGGCATGGCACTTATGCCACCGCAGATGATGTGCTAGCTGATCTGGAGTCTCTTCCCAAGGCTGAACCACACAAACAGAGCGCAGATATTCTCGATACCCTCGGCAGAAGCCAAAGAGCCTTGATCCTCCTTGCGTCGACCATGGCAGCGAGTTATTTCTTGATGAGATGGCTGCGATCGCAATGAAGGTGATCATTTCTCTGTAGCCCGTTTGGAAGGCTGAGCTAGCGCTGAGTATAATAAGACTATGTCATACACGTCAGCTCTCGGAGTTGAATGATAGATTGTCTTATAGAGCTTACCACTGTCATCTCGGCCTTGGTGCCTTTGCAGACAGGACACTCCTCGCTCCTCAAAGAAGAACCAAATATGATGCTCGGGTTCGCTGTCGCATCATAGCAGTGGCGAGATGTTCCCAGTGGGCGTGGGTTCGAGCAAATCACGTAGGCACGATCGGTGACTCGATGTCTTCCGGGTACGGTGCACCCGGTAAAGAGGAAAACAGTGTCAACGTAGTAGCACATTGTTTCGATTAGGGCCGACCCTCAGAGAGATATCAAAAATGATTTAAATAATTTCTAGAATCTGTACGACTTGAAGAAGTGTTGGCAGTGCTGAATGAATTTCTTCTCGGGGGCTCCATCACCGAAATTTATACTTCATCGATCTGGATAGCAGGTGATAATGAGTGCCTGCCTGCGTGCGGAGAAGCGCACAGGGCGTCCAGATGGCTTCTGCGCTGCATAGTTGCCTATATGCACACAGGGATTTGGCAACGCTCAATTGGTGCTGCTCCTTCTTCTGCAGCGTGTGACTGAGGGTGACTCAAGGTTGGTTATATTTTCAATGTAGGCAGCATTTTCCAAATTCTGAGCCAGCTCAACTGGATGCGCGATATGGTTATATCTTGACGGACCATGGGCTGTTTATCACTCTGAGGCGCGATGAGAATGGGGCTTTCCAGTCATCCCGGTCCATTCTGTGGGATGCGGCAGGCATGGATGCGTGGCCACCTGACCAGTATTGCGGCACAGGTCGAAGGCAGCGCAATCTCTTTTCCTTTGTCAAAAGAAAATAGTTGTCAGTGGAACGGTGCCCCTTAAATAAATTCCCTAGATATCAAACGTCATAGCAATTTGGAATAGACAAATCTCACTGCATGCGCCGGTAAATAGTTAAAGTGAACCCTAAGCAAACGCTAACTAATTAATGGTCGAGGGTAGCTCAGCTGGCACTTTCACATGGCAGCCTACCTCCGTAACCTTCGGAAGATATACCCCTGCATAAGTTACCTTGATCTTGCCGTGATCAGCCACGAGGCGTCAACCTACGTTTCTATTGGCCAGTTTTTGATATCGTCGGAGATGAAGAACGCCATATTTATCTGCATTTTCAGTGTCGTACAGTTTATTATATGTTCATGTCTTGCTTGCGCACACGGGCGGCTGCATTATACGGAAGGTGCCATGATGCTTCTTTGGTCATTGAGCGTGTCACTTGTCGTCATTGGATAACACGCAAAACATAAATTACTGTCCACATGTCGCGTTTTTGGAGCTGGGATTTATCGGCGTGCTAGTCTCCTAGTATCTTGTTGGTCGGTTTCCCCATGGTTATGCTGCTGGCTTGAAGCACCTGCGTATAGATCTCGGGGGCCCATGTGGCTAAAGGATGGTCGCTTTGCCAATATTCATTTATTAGGACGAGTGTAGACAGGATGCTGAGGTGCAAATATATCTGTCTATTGTTTCTTGATGCTTTAAGAGCTCCCTTATGGTAGAGACTGCCGTGCTTCAACTTTTCTTTGACTGTGCTTGCTGCAAAAAACTAAACATGTCGTCCATAATGAGTCTTCGACGAGTGATACTATTCCTGTCAACGCTGACTGCGAGCCTGGCTGTTGAAGGACCATTCGATAATGCAGAGCATGAGCTACAACGAAGACAGGCGGGAGTACCAAATTATGTTCTGGAATATGGTGCGTATTGAACTCCATATGCCGCACAGCAATGAAAGACAGTGAAGGGGCTTACTTATGGATACTTCAGCTCCACTTGTCTGGCTGCAGTCTTCAGAACAATACCATCCTTCGGATATCGGCGCACAATTAGTACATACGAAACCAGAAGTAAACTTCACCATAGTCAAAGACTTGCCTAATCCGCTTACCTTGGACAACCTCAATGCGCTCAACGCCGATGGCGGAAAGGATGTCTACCTCACTTCCGTAGACGATATCACCAAGGCGCCTGCGTGGCTGAATGGTATCGTTCCCGATGCGACAGGCAAGACAAATGGTGCTGTGAGCTCAGTGATTGTTGTCAATGATCATGGATCCGGCAACGTTGACGCATTTTATTTTTATTTTTATGCGTTCGTCCTCTTTTGATGTTTGCCGAAATGGAGAGCTTCTCTAACTTTGCGCAGGTACAATCAAGGCGACACTGTACTTGGTCAGGAATTAGGTGATCATGTTGGAGATTGGTTAGCTTCTCTGCTGAGAAAATGATGTACGGCTAATTGTTGGACAGGGAGCATAACATGATCCGCTTCAAGAACGGTATTCCGCAAGCTGTTTGGTTTAGCCAGCATGACAATGGAGAGGCTTTTACATACAACTGCTTAGAGAAGCAGGGTCAACGTGTGAGTGATGAACAATCTTTTTTCCCCTTCCCCTTCTCCTGTTCCTTTCGGCCTTCGATATGCTCACTGTGAAATTTGTTTTAGGTGGTGGCGTATAGCGCAAAAGGAACACATGCTGTTTATGCTACAGCTGGGTAAGTCGCCATCAACACTTCTTTGAAGAGCTTGAGCTGATGATGTAGGACGCACGATCACACAATCCCAGATCTCAACCTCGACCAAGGCCTGATCGAAGACCACTGTGATCAAGGCGTGAGATGGGACCCGACGCTCAACGCCTATTGGTACCGCTACGATGCGGCCTCGTCGTCATTCTCCCCATATAGTTCCAGCGAGCCGGTCGGGTATCTCCTTTATGCGGGGCAGTGGGGAGACCAGCAGTATCCCGACTCGGACCCAAGGCAACGCGAATTCTTTGGGTTTGCCAAATATACGAGCGGCCCTACTGGACCTGCTGACAAACAGCTGAATCGCACTCAAGTATGTCCGGATAATGGATATCTTTGTATTGTGAGGCCAGTTCTAGGCCCATGAAGGTTCTTGTGAGGAACCCTTTTCGGAGTGGTTTCCGTTGGCGAGGACGCAGGGCGTTTAGGTTGTTCGCTTGATTTGTGGTCTGAGATGATCAAAGAACCATGTGGGCCTGGTCAGCCTGTCCAGTAAGCTGCCATAGCGCAAGGGGTGGAATAGCTAGTCATTGATAAACAAATTAATCGGTAACTTACTAACTGTAGCTGCCCCTGATCGCTTTTGATCTGATGCAAAGAGCGAAAAATCATCAACCAAATATCTGCACAAATCAAATGTCACCGGAAAGTCTGCATTTAAGTAGTCTCCAGACATCCAAACATTTTAGGATGGATGAGACTCATCCAAGTACCGATAGGCTGCGATCCAGGGCAGGCAGGTAGATGATGTCGGGAAATGATGGTGGTTTCAGACTACCAGGATTAATCTTAGCCGCTTTCCATTCATCGCTCGATGGGATACTTTACCAGTAATCTTCCTCGTGCTAATGAAAGGATCATGAAGGAGCGTCATAACCGACAGGGTCACTGCTCGAATATCGGAGTAACCAGGTCTTTGTCACACAATATGGCAGATTGCTGTGACAAGCAGTTTGACCGGGGAGAGATGTGATTGGGCAGAAGTCTGCGTTCAAGCCGTGTCACCTTGATGGATCTTTCCTTTACTCTTCTGAAACCCCTGACTGGAACATTCACTTGACCGTGAAAAGCTGGGCAGCGAAAAGAGAGACCCGTGGGGGGAGCAGCGATGGAGTTATTCCACGTCTTTATCCGTTTTTGTGCTCTTCCACTGTCAACCTCTTTGTCCCTCATGATCCCACACTAAACATACCACCGCCTTTATTTGACCACGCGAATGATAGATGGGCCCTGTCATTTACCTGCAGGGTTTAGCGGTCTAGTGCAGGGTGTAATCAGCTATCGACATTGAGTATGATCAATTGTTGCGATCGAAAAATTGCCCGGGGTTCTGCACACTGACTGACACATTGAAACTAGGGAAATTTCATTCTTGTCTCTTCCTCTGCTCTGCTCCGTCAATCCACTGCACGGCACAACGACGAAAGGCCGACAGTTGACGGTAGCCACACTGCCTCTGGGGGCTCACACAGAAGGCCCATCTTTCGATTGCTTCTGGCTCGCACCTGATCGAGAATCTGACTGGCGAGCCATTGTTGGCTTTGTTTGGATCCACTGGACCCATCCCGCGTTGTTCAAGATGGTGGCCGCCGCGGCAACTACCCCAGATTCTGGTACCGGATTGACTTTATCATCTTCCCCGGATACATCGAAACTCCTCCCTATCCGCGAATACAACGGTCAATTGCCGCAGCCGAGTGACATTCAACGCCGTGGCAGTTTCGGCTTTCTTCGGCGTGGCAGGTCCGGCGAAGCTCTCCGTGGCAACCGCAGTCGCTCTCGCTCGAGGCTCAGTAAATCTCAGCATCGTGAGCCTTCAATCACCAGTCCACGAGCTCCGCAATTGCCCAATCTTGCACCTCAACCGCAACTCAAAACCATTGCTGGAAATTCGGACGTCTTTGGTTTTACAACGCCCAAGTATCGCAATCAGAGTCCTTTTACCATGACGGACTCGAAGAGTCTCTATTCCAGCCCTCCAGCGAGAATTGCCCCAGTCTCACCTCATCCTCCCAGCTCGCCACCCACTACGGGTCTGGCTGAGCCTTTTGATCCATACGCGGGAACAATGAGCATGACGAATCGTGGCAGGGAAAGCTACGCGACTAGTACGATGAGCACAATCAACAGCCCACGTCGCATTCGTCGCAGAAAGGATCCCACCCATTTCAAGTACGTCGACTGAGATACCTTGCTGCTGTTCACTTGCTAATGTGTAATACAGTATACTTGTCATTGGGGCCAAGAACGCCGGCAAGACTTCCTTTGTCAACTTTCTTCGATCCTCCGTTTCTGGCGCCAGCAGGCTTCAAGATGGGCACTTCCAAACTCACGCTGGCAGCCTTCATCCGGCTTTCCAGTCAAATTACCTCGAGACGGAGATTGATGGGGAGCGCATTGGTCTTACCATCTGGGACTCTGAAGGCCTGGAAAAGAGTGTCGCTGATCTGCAGCTCCGCGAGATGGCAGCCTTTGTTGACAGCAAATTTGAACAGACCTTTTCCGAGGAAATGAAAGTTATTCGGGCTCCTGGCATTGCGGATCCTCATATCCACTGTGCCATTCTCATTCTGGACCCTGCTCGCTTGGACATGAATCTTGCCGAGGCCAACAAAAACTCGAATGCAGAGGGAATTTACAATAAGGCGACGACCACTTCAAAGATTGTGGGTGCTCTTGATGCGGATCTTGACCTTCAGGTCTTGCGTACCTTGCAAGGCAAGACGACAATTATTCCAGTGATTGGAAAAGCCGATACCGTCACTGCCACCCATATGGCCGCTCTCAAAAAGGCTGTATGGGAGAGTCTCAAGCAAGCCGATATTGCTCTTGAAGCGCTCGGACTGGATAGCTATGGTCCAGAGAATGATGATGATTATGACGACAATGACGACGTCATTGATGAGGCAGATGAGGACGAGGTTTCAGATGTCGAAAGCTACAGCAATGACAGTGTCGGCCATGATGAAGTCAGAGCCTCCGAGAAGAGTCTTCCTCACTCGCCTTCCGGTAGCTCCAATGATTCTAATGTTAATGATGCTCACGATGAATTCAGTACCAGCGATCATGGCCATCTTGCGGTGAAGCACGGAGACATGATTCAGCCGGGCTCTCCGTCCACATCAGCCTCTACGGATGCCTCTACGGATTCGCCTCTGCTCCCATCCCGCTCTAAAGAAGGATCCATTGATTCAGCGGCGGTCCCGTTTCTGCCCATGTCAGTACTTAGTCCCGACTCTTACGAGCCTGGTGCAGTTGGTCGCAAGTTCCCCTGGGGCTTTGCTGATCCTTACAATCTCGATCACTGTGACTTTCGCCGCCTTCATGAGTCTGTCTTCCATGACTGGCGTGCCGAATTGAAGGAGGCCAGCCGCGAGCAGTGGTATGAGAGTTGGAGGACCGAGCGCCTGAGCGCCGGGCGAGCTCTGTAATCCACAGACTGGCATGGGCTGCGCATTGCTTGTCAATATTCGCGCTTAGCCTTGAGGATTTACTGGTCTTGTTCAGATGCTTGTTCATCACAAGGCTTAATTTCCTCTTTTCGACTCTTTCTTACATTTCCCGTCATTTACTTTTCTGACAATTTTCAAATCCCCTTGCCAATTTCCTTAATATTCACCATTTCACGTTTGCCCCCCTTTTGCTTGTTTGAAGCCTTATTTGTGTTCACCTGTTGTGGAGACATGTTATTACATTGATGTCGTCATGGTTGGCAGTCCGGAGCAGATGGTACACGTTGCGCTCTACCGATTATCCAGCTTCTTGTCGACGTTTTACGACGTTACGATGTGATATCCTCTAGCCTGCATTTCAGTTCGTCTCGCGCAAAGCTAGAGTCTAGTTAGACTTCAATTATTGATCATTATCCCAATGTAATCTATGTAAATTTTTCCTGAAAACGAGTGAGTGAGCCATATGATAATGTAATTGATATTTGCTTAACAGTTTCGTAATAGTAAATACATAATCCAAGGTTTCGTTTACCCTGCGCTTTGGATGTCGTAGAAATCTCTCTCTCACTATGGAGGCGCCATACAAACTTCGATGGGTCGTTCGGCCGCAACAGTGGTGGCTCATGAGAAGGGCCTTGGTCTCGGCCTAGAACAACCACTACGACTCACTAACCACGGCTCGATCCCGGAAACGAGCGAATTGACAGAAGCAGTGAGAGCAGGATTAATCTGTTGTTGTCATCGCTTGAATTGGATTGTTCTCTTGACTGACGAGTTGCCAGGCCATGTACGGCGATGACAATGCTTCTATAGCATCTGAAATAATGCGCTCATACTACGTACTCAATGTCCTTGAGCAACAGTCAAAGTTCATACGGACGGGCACAAGGCCTGCCTGCAACCTGCCTGCGACCTGCCTGCAAGGGTGCACGCGAGGCTGAACAAACGGAAATGATCATGTGGGGGCCAAAATTAACCAATCTGAAACTCGACCTCTTCACGATAATTTAGGTCGTCTATTCAAGCATTTTCTAATTCGAGTTGTATCTCGAAATATCTACTCTACGAAGAAAGAAGAGAAATTTGACATCTCATATGCGTTCACCAGGGATATCCTCTGGTCAAACACTGTGCCGCAAACCTGCCGTCGCGCGCGGTTCAACCGACCGAAATTGACCAAAGGGGTCCGAGGGTCCCTTGTGGAGAGAGCAAAGAACCCTGTGGAGATCAGATCCACAGTCTAGCCGTGCTTGCTTGCTGACCCAGAAGAGAGAGCTATGGTACAGAGTACTCTATTGAGAAAACTATTTATTATCGTGCTGCGCTCCGAGACCAGCCCCTCTTTTTAATTTTCTCTTTCTTTATTTGTATCATTGTCGCGTGCGCGCGCTGCTTCTTTTTCTGGCCGATATACAGAGTATATTAGATCGCAATATTTCTGTTCAATTGCTTCGTCCTTGTCGCTGTTGCTGAGCAGTGCTTCAGTGCTTCAGTGTTGAAATTGCTGCCCCGCATCATCATCCTCATCAGCATCGCTTTGGAGCTTCACCGCCTGGATACCCCGCCTTGTGCCACGACGAATATTCCTTTTGCCGGACTTTATCATATCTTTACTGTCTTCTCCTGAATTGTCTTGTATCTTGATTTCCTGATACCCTTCTTTTCACCTTACGACGTTACAGCATTACTACGACACTACGACATCCCGAGAATGTCTCTTTCAGCGCATGATGCTCGCGCACGTGGGCGGTCCAAGTCTCCCGGCGGCCGCGAGAGATCGCGCTCACGCTCACACTCCCGCGCGCCGTCGCCGAATCCTTATGCTGCTGCTGCTGCTGCTCCCGAGGAGCCAGATCGGCACGGGTACGACTATGAATACGCCGCGCCGGTATCATATCAGTATGCCGCTCCTCGCGCAGGGCCGGGCTCGTCTGCTTCTCCTCCAACGTCATACACGCAGACCAGCGCGCCTCAGTATGATGTCCACCGCGGCCAATCCGGGGCGGGTGTACATTCGATATACGCCCACGCGGACAATTATACGCATGCTGCCATAGATACGTACCGCCAGAGCGCCGAGCCGCAGATGCCAGGCCCAAACTACGCTCGGCCGGGGGATTACATGCCTCATCCTGAGTATTCTATGCCGGGAGGATATAATTACGCCTCTCCTCCCCCTCCTCCCCCTCCCCCTGGCGCACCTGGCGCACGTCCAAGCCATGATCGATCTACATCACTGAGCGCGAGCGGTAACTTTAGCGTCCAATTCGGCCACGGTCATGGCAACAGTAGACCTACATCTCCACAGCAGCAGTATCAGCAGCAGCAACAGAATTATGCTGTTCCAATCTCCCCGCAGGCGTCGTACGCAACGCTTCCTGCGTCTCCGCCATACGCTGCCCCTTCAAGCAACTACACTGCCCGTCCGGACGTGCACCGCGTTCCCTCGTCGGGGGCAAGCATGCCTGGCCAATTCCCGTACGCGCAGCCACCGCAGAATATTTCCTATGTAGCGGCCAAGCCGTCTCCATCGCCGTCTTACGTACCTCTTGCCCACCGCGTGTCTTCTCCTGGTCCAGGTCCTTCTGGCCCAGGACACCACGTCGTTGAGATTCGTCCTGGCGGAGCACCTCCGCACCCTCCTCCCGGCCCTGGTCCCGGCCACGGCCACAGTCACACTCCTTCCAGCAGCCTCACATCTCTCACACCACGCATGCACCGCCTCTCCGTCAGCGGTGGCGCCGGCGCTCCCTCTGCATCGTTCCTCCCAGGCCACGCTCCGCCCGGCTCACCACTGCTCGAAGCCTACCACGGCACATATCAAAGCATGTCACCCATGCCGTCTCCGATGATGCTGCCCAGCTCTCTTGACCCTATTCACTCCTCTCTCGACGACATTCCTTCTCTCGACGCCTTCCCCTCTGACCCCCATTACCACTACCACTCCTCTTCTTCATCCTCCTCCACTTCTTCCCCTTCCCGGCACCGTCGTCACCGCTCATCTTCCCGCATCTCCCACTCCCGTCACCGGTCCTCCTCGCGCGTTTCTGTCGGCGGCCCCAAATCCGTCGCCTTCCACTCCATCACCTCCGATGCATCCACACTCATCGCCGCACTCAACACACGCACCTTCACCTCCACCGCCCCCCTCATCTCGATCCTCCCACGCCTGACCTCCGACGAAATGCTGCTTCTGCGCGCCGCGTACAAAGAATCGTGCATCGCACCAGGCGGCAAGGGCGTCAACCTCGCGAAACACATCAAAGTCAAAGTCGGCGGGCCCTTTGGCAAAGCGTGCTACGCGACCGCGCTGGGCCGCTGGGAGAGCGAGGCGTACTGGGCGAATTTCTGGTACCAGAGCAACACGTCGCGCCGAGAACTGCTGATTGAGGCGCTCATGGGCCGCTCGAATGCAGAAGTGCGCGCCATCAAGGACGTGTTTAGCGATAAGCGGTATGGGAATAGTCTCGAGAAGTGCATGAAGGCGGAACTGCCGGCGAATAAGTTTCGTTATGCGATGTTGTTGGTCTTGGAGGAGAGACGGCAGGAGGATGCTCCGGGGGTGGGGGCGGGTGGGGTGGGAGGAGGAGTATACGGGAGAGGGGTGGATGCGAGGGGAGTGAAGAGAGACGCGGATGAATTGTATAGAAGCCTCGTGGCAAAAGAAGGCGGCGAGACGGCCATGATCAAGATAGTGGTGCTCCGCAGCGATGCCCATCTCAAGGAGGTCCTGCGCGTGTACGAGGCCACGTATGGCCGTAATTTCGCCAGGGATATGTTGCGCAAGAGCACGAATCTTGTCGTAAGTTTCCTTTCTTTCTTTCTTTCTTTCTTTCTTTCCAATTAGCTTCACCTTTACCCTTCAAATTCCCGTTTCCCTTGTCTTTACCCTTACCCTGACCTCACCGTCACCTTTACCCTTGCCTTCACGCTCACTTCACCGTTACCGTCACTCTTAACCCGTGTATTCCCGGTCTGTCTTTACGTGAAAACGACATGACACCTCAAGACCTGGGAGGCAGGGCGTGGGGGTCAGAAGTCAGGAGTCAAGTCAAGAAACGCTATCAGAGTCAAGTAGAGTCAGAGTCAAATCGGACTAACAGTGGACGGAAGGGCGAAATCCTCGCACACATTCTCAACGGCGTAATCAACCGGCCCATGCGGGACGCGATGCTGCTGCACCACGCCCTGGCAAACTACGATCCCACGGGCGTGGCTAGTAGTACTACCACCGCTATGTCAACCTCGAGTAAAGTCGTCCCGGAGAGGACGGAGCTGCTGGTGTCCCGCCTGGTGCGCGTGCACTGGGACCGGCCGCACCTGGACTTGGTCAAGGCGGACTATCGGCGCAAGTACGGGGTGGCGCTGGAGCAGGATGTGGCGGACAGGACGCATGGCGAGTTTGGCAAGTTTTGTGTGGCGCTTGTCAAGCGGTATTAGCGTGTGTATGGTGGTGGTGGTGTTAGACTTGAGGGTATGAGAGTGCGGGTTAGAGTGGTAGTGGAGTTGGTAGCGCAAGTGACCAACTATAAGATACGGGGATGGGGCAGTACGTAATAACGTGGGCGCAACGGCAATCGTGGAAGACTAGGTCGTAGTGAAGTAACAGATGCTGAATGAATGAAGGCAATAGTCATAAAATACAATAATATACAGTCATGGTATCTTAACATATAACGGTTTTAAAAAAGAGGAAATTAAAGGGGAAAAAAAGGAATAGAAAAAAAAAGAAGGAAATTAAACGGAGGAAATAAACAGGAAAGGTAAATAGAAAATCAGTCCCAACGCCGTCGAATGACGGGCCGGGCTGGATCCCACGGCCCACGAATCTCATTCTTGTACTTTTGCAAATCAATCAGCCACCAACTGCAGCCGCCCATGGCGAGCCCGGTGAGGATGCTGCCGAGGATGACGCCCAGGGTGGCTGCTTTCCAGCCGCCTCGGGAGATGGTCACGCCCATACTGCCGCTGGCGCCCATGATGAGGGCCATGGTCAGCACGACGTGGCCGCGCCACGAGCGGTGCTGGAGGTGGCGGCGGAACACGGGGAACAGGCCAAAGACTTCAATGGAGAAGAGGGTCAGTGAAAAGACGTGCAGGGTGGAGGTCAGTCGGGATGCGAGCACGGTGGATGCCATGACCGCTGCGTTGGTCGACAGCGACGCGGGGAATCTGTCAGCCAGTCAGTAAGGGGACTTAATGGGACGGAAATTTGGCAGGGAAGCGTAGCATCCAAGGGAAAAGAACAAAGGAAACGTACTTTACGCCTACTCCGCCGCCATAGTCAAAAAATGCGATATTGATACACATGAGCCAGCAGCTCATGGCCCAGATGGAGTCGCTCGTGGTGGACTTTGTAAGGGACTTTAGGATCGGACTGAGACCCAATAGTGCACAGTAGATGAGCAGTGCCGATTTCGCAGTGGCCAGACGTTGTTGGTTTCGCGGTGAAAAGGCAGATGACTCGGTCACTCCGGGCGGTGGAAAGCGGCTGTAATTGGGAAATGTCGGAGCGCCGGTCGGATGGCCAGTGGTGACGGGAGAAAAGGAGGAAGACGACGATGTATGATGTGAGCTACCATTGGCCGAGGGAGCAAGAATGCCCGACGACGCGCCGGGGATGGTCAGGCCAAGCCCTAATGGTTGTGGGGGAGCAGTGGCAGTCGTAGCAGGAGCAGCACCTGAAATCGGCAGACTGGTCGACGAACTGGCGCTGGCACTGTTGCTCAAACTGGACACCGCCTCTTCTGCTTCATTATCCAGACCCGGTTCCTTGGCTACCCGCGCCGCCTCTTCTTGATAGATCCAGCGATCCCACAAGACCCAGCCGACAATGGTGCCGAGACTGCCCCATGTGACAACCGTGAGGGGCGAGACTCGTTCTTGGAGAATGCCGGTGAAGCAGCAGGCAAAGATGATGACGGAGCATACGTGCTGGACGATGACGGTAGAATCGGCAAACAGCGGCCAGAATTCGTAGGGCTGAAGACGAGGATTGCGTTGGAGGTGATCGAGAAAGGTGTCTTCGTCGGTGTAGTTGTCGGGATCTGGTCGTAATAGTCAGTATTTACAGTAATTGAAGACCCGGTTAACCAAGTGAAACGTACAAGACTGCTTCACCCAGAGGAGCTTCTTCCAAGCACCTTTCCGTCGGCGACTGCCACTGCGACCGCGTTCTTTGGCGCGCACCCGACTGGCGACCAGCGCCGCGGCGGCTGCGGCCGAAGTTGACGACGATCCATTGGACAGACCCTGCGAGACCAATTGCTTTGGCGCCTGTGTTGCATCAACGAGCTGCTGTTGTTGTTGGCGACGACGCGGGGGCGAGTGTGCGAAAAAGGCGTCCTCGGGGGCAAGTCTGTTTGGGTCGGAGCTGGTGGTGCGGTGCAACAAGGCGGGTTGGGATGACGGAGGAGAAGGAGCAGGAGCAAGAGGAGGAGACGGAACGGAGAGGTTGCGGTGCTGGTGAGAGGAGACGTCGTCCCCTTGCGCAGACGGGGCCGCGTCGTGGAAAGCTGGCATGGATTCAGCGGCCGTGCATCATGTTGTTGTAGTCAACGTTGTAGTTTGGATGTAAGATATGTGGACTAATAATTGTGTCAAATCAGAGAGGAATGGGATGGCGCAGACACCCATGATTTAGTCACGTTTAGTGTCAACGGTAAAAGCTTGGCTCTCGGGATCATCCACATCATCAATACCTTAACATTATTGTATATCCCTATATCTTAACACTATCTCTTCAATCAATGCCAGTACTCTTTACTCTTAAGAAAAAGGGAAAAGATGATGATAGATGATCATTGTGGAATCTGTCAAAGGGCGCAGTGCTGTAGGGCTACTCCTCTAGGCAGCAGCTGCGCCTCGGCGGGGAAAAGGGAAATCTCATCCACCAATACGACGATAGTCCATCATCCGTCATTTCGATGACACATTGGGGCTGATCAACATTGTCAACGGGGCGGACGGACACGGAACGAGGAAGAGCACAAATGAGATAAATTAATACGAACATGATCCGAGGTAGAAATGTCCCCTCTTTTTTTTATTTCCCCTGGCATCCCCGTAAGCCCTATACTATACTTACTGCGATACTGATGGGAATTGTCCCGTTATTAAAGGCCATAACCATGACCCTGACAGAGACCCGCCTGGCCAGCAAAGATGGGACAACAATGTGGCAGCCCAGTGTCTGGAACTTTTGAAGAAACAGATGCGTTCCGCCGGTTGTGGTCACCACTATTATCACCCTACCCTGTCGTGTTTCAGCCTGCCGATTGTCGAATCAATTTGTGCTCAGTGCTCACCCAAGTAGCTTCATGACCATATCCATCCATCCATCCTTTCATTCATTCTTCGTACATATACACCACATTCTTCTATCCCACCTTCTATCCAACCTTCTCCCCTCTTTCCATCGTTTGCATTTTCGTTGTATGCATAATGTGAGCTGGTCCTCTACTCCTACCACTCACGCTACAAATGATCAATTTCACATATACCATCACGACTATCTGTATGTTGTCCAACGACACTTTCTTATACCTCGCATTCTACAGTAATGGATTTACTAATCTTCGTAGCTGATCTCTGACACTGTTCTCAAAAAATACTATACCACTCAATCTATCAATTGACACCAGCCAATTGCGTTCCCTTTATTCGTTCCTGTTCCTTTTCTTCATTTCTTTCAAATCGTCTCATTTTTTCTCCTTTTCTTCATTTCCCTCATTTTATTGCATTTCATTTCATTCATTTCACATCTTTCACTTCAATTCTACTTCATCTTTTTGTTTTCTTTCCATCTATTTCAAAAAACCCCTTCTTTTTTAAGATGAAACCACAAACCCTCTCCCTGCTCACTCTCCTCGCTCTTTCTCACCTCCTTTTCGCCGCACCTCTATCCTCCTCTTCGTCCTCCTCCTCCGCCCCGCAAGTCTCCACCTCAGAACCATCAGAGGACGCACGTCAGCTGGACGGCACACAGTCCACTTTACTGGATGGCATACAAATTCTATCCAGAAACTACATTTCACTCTGGAAACATTCTCTCCTTGCACTACGACCATCCTCCTCCGACGAGGGGCTAGACGCACCGTGTCATGCTCAGACACAGTCGTCCGACAATCCTGACGAACCCGACGAATCCAACTGGTCTGACGGGTCTGACGGGTCCGACGAGCCGTACGACCTAGATCTATACACCCCTACACTCGAAGAGCCAGAAATTCTAGACGAGCATCTCCCCGCTGCGCCCACGCCGTCGCGTTCATTCGTATCTTCTCCTTCCTCTTCCTCTTACTTATCCTCCTCATCGTCATCCTACTCATACTCCCCACCAAACGAGTACACCGCTCAGCATTCAAACCGCCCGTCCGAATGCGCATCTCTCCTCGACCAAGCCGTACTTTTAGACGACGACTATGACGACGACCACGGGGACGACGACTGTGACTCTCCACATCAAATGCAGTGGAGCAAGGTCGTTGACGAGAACCGGCCGCTGCCTACTGCGGTGTTGCTCGAAATGTCGCGCCACGCAGCGCATGCCGCAAAAGCAGCAAGACGAGCGAAGCGGCCATTCAGAGATGGGACTGACGACTGACGATTGACGACCGACGACTGAGAACCTGTCCTGTTTTTGGGTCGATGGTAGATGGATAATAAAAATTCTGGATGATCATATCATACATATACGTTATAGTTATAGTTATAGTTATAGTTATACTATACTCGGAGACTCCGTTTCTCATTTGTCATACACGTATGGAACGTATTCAAATGCGTGTGTTGAGTGTGTTGAGGTCGAACATGACGTGATGGTCTAACAGTCAAATCTCGACTCAAGCATCCAATGTGAATACAGGCTGTAGTATACCTGACGCCATTGTCAATGCAAATGCAAATGCCACGGATCTACTCGTCTCCTCCCCGCCCCGCAACCCAACCTAACCCAAAATAAAAAAAAAAAGAGAAAAGGGCCGCAAAGCTACCATACACCATACGCGCTACTATACACATCAAGTGCCACTGTGGCTACAGACGAGAGGCTGAGACACTTTGGCAGATCCAATGCACTTTGCCAAAAAGACAGCTCAAGTGAGACAACCCGAGTCAAACCAACAAACCGACAAACGACAAACGCCATATCCAAGAGACGGAAAATAAAAGCGACGAGTAAAGCGCCTTTACTCGTCAACTCTATTCAAGTGTGACAAGACAAAACAATGAAACAAAAAATAAAGGTCTCGACTGAAATGTTGGGTGGACCGTTCGGGACGAACAGCAGGAAAAAAAAAAAATCAAAACTTCTCCATCAGGTTCCGTCGGACCGTCCACATGCGCGCTCTTTTACCAAAAATGTACATGGGTATCGTGAACAAGAGGCAGAACAGCTGGATCCCGCCCAGGGAAAGAAAGACGGTCCTGGCGCCATCAGCGGCGAGCCAGCGATTGAAGAAGAGCGAGAAGACGAGGCCATGAAAGATATCTAGACCATCAAGGTTAGCATACGAAGAACACGTTCGGAACGGCGCGGGAAATGGGACATGGAAATGGCGTGCAGGGACAAGAGGACGCGGGGGGAACTACTTTTTGAAAAATTCATAGTGACCAGGGCCTCGCCCGCATACTGCCGATAACAGTCGACGCAAAAGGTAATGGAGGTGGTGCTGCCGAGACAGCAGCCGAAACTGATAATGGCAAAGAAGATTGTCGGCACGATCCAGTGGTCGTGAATCTGAGCGCTCCATCCATATCCCATTAATCCAATGCTGGTCGAAATGGCAATGGGAATGGCCATGACGAGCCGAAACTCGGGCTCATACACCCCACCATTGCGGCGACTCATGTACCGCACAATAATGTCTGAGACTCGGCCTGCCACGGCGGTTCCGAGCACGCCGCCGACAAAGGGCGCAACGTAAATCAGCCCCGCCGAGAGCGAGCTGAAATTGTACGTCTCTCTGTTGCGGTAAATCTCAGACACAGATTCGGACAGCACAATCAACCAGCCAACGCTGAGCGAATAAATTACCGTGCTCCACAGCACGGACGGATAGGCAAACAGGATAAAAGGCCGAAACGCGATCCGAAACCAGTGTTCATGCCGCAACCTCCCGTTCCACGGTTTCAGAGTCTGTACAAAAGACTTTGGTGGCTGCGATTGCAATTCCTTGGTATATCGCATCGACAGTGGTAGCGGCGGCGACATTACCCCGTCAGCTGTAGCAGGCCGAGACCGAATTCGAGATTGAGATGCTGAGTTTCGATGATGAGAAGAACTTTTCATGCTGAGAGGAAATGTAAATCTTCGCAGAGACCGTGAAACACGCCGTGGAGACTCTAGGGGTTCGCCATCCTTGTTAAAATAGTCCGTGTCCTTTCGCTGGACACCTTCGTAAAATGGCGAATTGAAGTTGTGAAGATCTGGTGTGCTGGGTCGGACACCCGCTCCTGAATCAGACATTGTGA
Organism: Xylona heveae TC161; assembly: GCF_001619985.1. Taxonomy (NCBI): domain Eukaryota; kingdom Fungi; phylum Ascomycota; class Xylonomycetes; order Xylonales; family Xylonaceae; genus Xylona; species Xylona heveae. The sequence goes on along the minus strand of NW_017264202.1, from coordinate 907,512 downwards.
CCGCCAAAGAAGCTTGATGCGACGCTGGACAAGGCCAGTGATGGAGTTCAGACGGCTCAGAAAGAGCTTGTTCTTCTCGAGCAGGAAATAGTGCAGACTGTAGCGCTGGTGGATCCGATGCTGCTGCGGAATTCGTATGAGAGAAGCCAAATCCTGAAAGAGTCAAGGGTGTCTGAACCCCATCCTCACTTTTCCGCGACGTCGTGCCGTCTCCATCGGCTTTATCATCGCCGTCTGTAAACTCTACATGCGCATTCCGCTGTTGTCGTCTGTGCGCTATTGTACCAGAGCAGGCTGGCGCGATCGGAGTGCCGGGAACTGATTTCTCAGTCTCAGCATCCGTAGCCATCTCCCCGCCCAGAGTACCCGTACATTTACGATGTGGTTCCTGCCGGTGGTGGTGGTGGTAATGAAGTACGCTCGAGAGCTGTTCGGACAATGTGGGTCTCTGCTTTTTTGGACGTGGTGTGCGGTCCCAAAAAGTCTCTGGAACAAATAGAAACAACAGTCCAAAGCAAAAGCCGACAATAATTGCGACGATCCTATCCGTTTGTTAACAGGGGCTTTCCAAAGGCAGGGATATTCCAGACTTACCAAAACACCCAACGCCAGCCTAACCGCTGGATAATGGCAGCAGCGACCAAAGGCACGAGGTTCTTTCCACCAAGAAGCAAAAGCGTATAGATGCCAACTCGGTATGCTCTTTCATGCAAGAAGAAAATTTCCGCAATAGTAGCAGAAGGAAGACACTCGCAGGGACTGACTGCGATGCCCATGATAACCCGGGCCACGACAAGGGAAGCGTAATTGGGAGAGAGCGCACACCATACGGATGACAGTAAAAAGACTATAGCGCCCAAAAGATAGACTGGTCGCTTTCCAAGGATAATGGCAGTCGGCGACACTATCACAGAGCCAACACCGAGACCCATCATGTACAATCCCGTGGTCAAGGCAACTTTGGGTATCGACACATGGTAATCAGCCGCGACATTGTTGAACCCCGCAGCAAGGACTGGCGTCATTCCACCTCCAAGCAGACAGTAGAGACCAAGTGACAATAGGGCAGAATCTCGGCGCCATGCGGGCCAGTTCAACGGATCATTGAGAGAGTCATCCGGTTGTGGATCCAAAATGATTTGACCATCCGCAGTTCGTTTCTTTTCTTCAGCTGGTGTCCCTGCTTTGTGCCGTGGTTGCGGAGGAGGGTAGCGAAATGACGGTATCGAAGAAGCCGACGTACGTGCGGGCGTATTACGAAGCCCCAAAGGAGCATTATGATCAGATGTTGAGAGCAACAGTACAGATCCTGACAGCTCACATATTAGCTCGTGTTTGGAGAGGGCGCATAGGAATTTAAAATAGACTGACCAGGTACTTCAACAGTCTCTGGGTCATTCAAAATGCCCAAGCACCATTTCGCCGGGCGAATCTTTTGATTCTCCAAATCTTCCACCGACTCCGCGCCGCCCCGATGCCCAGCTGCATCGCTAGGTTGGCTGCGAAAACGGTTTATCCATGATCGTTTTGCTTTGGGAATTTGGCCCTGGCCTTGTGCAGCCGGTGGCTTCTCCGTGCTTTCCATTGCGAGAGGGTCCAGATATCAGCACTGGGATGTGCCCAAAGCTGTCGCGGAATATCGGAGTATCGAAAAGGTCAAGATCCCAGATTATACCCCTCGCATTTAATCCATTCGATGTTGTTGTAGGTTCAAATAACGCTACCGCTGCATCTTGAAAGCGTGTCTCGAATCGAACGGGCAAAAGATGAGTCAACACCTGGGTAATAGGCGTTCAAGGAAGGAGCGGAGCGACTTGCGATCAAAAGGAGACTCGGCCGCAAGAGAGATACTATTACTAGTATGCGAGAAAGAAACAAAGAGATGAACAATGGTGTCCAAAGGCTCAGTATAATAATGGATTATAGAAATGATTGATGGATGGACGGGACTAAAACTAGGGAGTCGTGACTGTCAAGCTAGTGTAGAAGATGACTGAGACAGATGATGGGCCCGCCATCCACCTGCTGGCACGAAGATTTGGAGAGACAAGATGACACCCAATTGATAATGATAATAGAGATAATAGTCAATAATTCAACACCCATCAAGGGACTCCTATTCGGATTGTGCGGGACACAAAGGGTAGGAGATAAATTTCGCCCTAGAGAGGGAGGGTCAAGTTGTCGATAAAGCGGTGGAGCCTTATCAAATGTTCCGTGTGGCGTCATGGGCAGTTTAACCTTACCCGTCACAAACTGACTGGCGCTCTTGCCGAGACCTCGAGACTCGTGGTGCCTGTACCGCTCTCTAAGTTACCATCTAGCAAACTGATCAAGCCTAACTAAGGTAGTTAGTAGTTGAACATATTGTCAACACAGGTTGATGGTTTAAAACATGTCTGAGCGTAATGCAGCCACATTGTTCATGGAAGGTGAGATGACCTCCAGACACGAGGGTGCCGGTCAGTCGTCTGACCCTTCTCTCCTTTAATTAACTGGCGACGAAACCTGGATACTGGAATGTCCTTTTTGCAGTCCCAACGACGCGTCTCCACGTACCCTGCCAATCATTCTCAACCTTACACCACGTGGTCGACAAACAATACTAGGGGCACTGTTCGCCCTGTCCCTTGCCCTCAGAAAAGCGTCGCGAGAAATGTAACAACACCATTCTTGTGTTGGGGCCTTCAAAGGTTTTTCCCAGTTTAAGCCATACATTATTTGAACGATACACGTAAGTTGAGGGTTATCATATAATGCAACTTGACTTGATTTGATGCACCATGCGTCATGGCGCGCAGATAAACGCCATGCTTCGGTCTCGGACTTTCTCACGCCCCGCTCCACCCAATCATTGACCACATGTAACGCCGATTAATGTGTTCCGCTTTGGTACCTTAAATTACACGCACTAGGAAAGCGTCCTGGAACTCGAGATTAGTCTGGAACTCGAGGCTACTCCGTAGTTCTGGAACCCAAGGGCTCATATCCTGCTTGAATGGAAACTCTCTCCGGGCAGAGCGTCACGCTGAGGCGATACGCCCTCTTGACGCACCATGAAGTGCGCGCTAATTCAGCGGGTTTCATGGTGAAGGCAGAGACTCTAGACTGAAGCAGTCGACCAAGGTGCACTGAGCATGGAGGAAGTAGAAAAGATAGATGGTTTTGGCTCAGACGAAGCAAGTCGCCCGCAAGGAATGGGTAGATAAATAAGTCGAGGCCTGAGACGGTGTCGACTACCGCTCGCCGCGCTGCCACTGGTGCCACCGGTGCCACGGTCCTCAGGCAAAGGCTCTGTAGAATTTCATTTCTTGATGCATACTTAATTACAAATGCTTATGTATCCATTCGTCCTCCCCTAGCTCCTTAGCGGAGCTACGCTTGCCGGGCTCCCACTGCAGCATTTTTCGCATTAGGCGTAAAAAAGCCTCTCTCTCCTCTTCTCCCTCGAGAGTAGTCTCCAGCTCCTCAAGCGGGACCTGATCCTTTAATAAATTCTTAGTGCGGAAATCACCTGGAGAGTCGTATATAGTTAGCGGATTTGGATACCAGGATACACCAGATACTTAATAACAAGAAGCTTGACTTGCCTTCACCAGGGAAGAATTTGTCTCTTAGCTCCCCTTGGGCAAGAAGACTAGGCGGCGGGGGACCAAGAAGATTTATCATGTCAGCGAGGTGGGCTCGACTTCGATACTTCTGAAATTCGGGGTCTTGGCCGGTGAACAAGGAACCACCTTCGTAAATGTCCCAAATCTATGACCTAGCTTTCAGCAATTTTCACACTGTAATAATCAGGCTGTTTATCATACCATGCATCCCACGTTCCATATATCGACGCTATACGTCCATGGAACTCCTAGAATCACTTCCGGCGCTCGATAGATATTAGGTTGAATGAATTCCGTGTGGTATTGGTTGCCGAGCATGGCCGAACCAAAATCGCATAGCACTGGGGCACCCAAATCATTAGGCATTCTAAGATCCCGGGACATGTAGATTGTTCTCCCGTCCATGTCCACCTCCTTCCTCGGCACAGGGCGTTGAAGCTCCTTCTCCTCGAAGTCGCTAAAGACCGAATCATCGTTGATCCCGAGCATAATATTATCGGCCTTTATATCTAATAGAAAAAGGAGTAAGTAAGTTATAGAAGTAGGGAGGACAGATCAGGCCACAAACCAGTATGTATGATCTGACACTCCGTATGTAGATAATCCAACGCCAAAAAAAGGCGCCGAAGAACGAACGCTACGACCGCTGAAGGCAGCCTCTCTACCGGGTTGCGGCGTAAGAAAGTCAAAACACTCTCCCATAATGGGCGATGCACGAGGCATCGATGCTTGTCTTCAGGCCCATCGATGTAAAAAGTATCAAGTAACGTTCTGACAGCGTTACGACCGGGATGGCCTTTTGGGGATTGCTCCATGCGTCTATACATCTTGAGCTCGTCATCTACTTGCTGGCCCATAGACGAAGCCTGGACGAAGATTTTGAGCATGACATAACGACAGCCACTGTAATTGTAGTGCATAAGCAGACTGGATCCGAGTAGTTATATCTCAATAGAGATCCCACTTCATGTCCCGTGCAAGCCACGCAGTTGAGGTAGATCCAAATCCTAATTTGCCTACGACTTGATATCGTTCCTTGATGACTTCTCCTATTCGAGTAGGATAATACCGGGAAGCAATATAGTCTGGGAGGGTCTCTTCTTCAATTTTGTGCTGCTCAGGTATCCGAACAAAGTTCGGGTTGGAGAAATTAAGGGGCTTCCACTTCCGTCCGAGCTTGGGCAAAGACCGCAAAAGTGATGACAACATGATCTGAAGGAAGGAAGGCAGCTTTATCATGTAAGCATCTTTAAGATGGAAGAGATAGCAAAATGAATCTGTTTCATGTTGACTCGGAGATATTGGAAGATGATGGGATCTCCAAAAGACTAGCGAAGGATGTCGAAGATCATTAAGTCAGGTGATCGCGACCGTTGACTGCAAGGCGCTTATTCATACGTATATGCGAAGCGGACGCTTGGCGTTACTAAATGTTTTAGGCTGCGCACGTAGTCAAGACCAATAAAACTACCTAGACAAAATATTGGAAGTCAATCAACGAGGGAGACTTCCGTACCTTTGTAAATGGATTGTTTGTACTCTATAGTTGCCTAGGGAACCCAAGAGGGTTAACTAGAGGGTACGGATAAGGTAGTGACTAGAGGTACCTTGTATGGACCTTGGTACCCGATGTGATGGTATCATCCACCAATCAACGGTTTCATCTAACCACAACTTCAATGTGGAGAAAAGAGTAGCGGCTGACCAATCATTATCACATTTCTTTGGGGCACCCGAGGGTTATACTACGTCAAAGTAGCCAGTATGAAGCGACACTATATTTTAGGTTGAACGAGTTCTGAATTTAGAGATTGCCAAGATTGATTAGGACTGGAGTGTGAATTAAAATTCAGCCTTGAGGAAGAGGGAAGCATTGGCACGGGAATCGAGTGCGTGAGAATCGATGTTCAAGACGTCGCGATCGTGATCCATCGACGAGCGCCCGAGCCTTCCCAGAGCTCAAAGATGTGAGCTTTGTGGGAAAAGAAGCTTTATGCAAAAATTGGAGCATGGAGTTTGAGGACCTAGGGCAATAAAGTCCCCGGGGAGTTAGCCCCTGAGGATTTAATCACCCAAGGGAAAATTCCCCTAGGGGATTGAAAGACTGCGGGTAACATGCCCCGAGGGGATCTATCAAATGTCTGATAGAGTTACCAAAAGCAGGGTGGTATTTTGGTCCCTTCGCCAAATGGTCTCGTATCCCAAAAATATCAATGATGAACTAGACAAAGCCTGCTGGAAGCCTAACTCCCACTCCAATGTGGAGAAAGGAGTACCAAGTTTGACCAATCAAGGGCTCACTCGCTGCCTCCACTGTCAAACACAACCAGCGCGCAACTGCTTGAGCGTCAAAGAATCTCTCATTAGCCGTCCAGTACAGTAGCTTAGTGTGTAAAAACCAAAGTTGAAGGAGTAGATTAGACTAGGATGCATACAATTCTAGAGACAATTTCAGACCGTGTGCCCGCTGATAGCTGCGGAACTTCAAAGTATCACCAATGGCCCTCAGGAACCACCAAACCTGCCAGGCACAAAAGCCCTCAGAAAAGATCAAACCTCCTCCTAGCAAAAAAACTGACACAAAGCTGCTTTCCACTCTCACGAAAACGACTGCCCGAAAAGCAGTACCATTTTACGAGATGATGGCTGCTCAGGACATTTATAGTTGGCTCTTTAGGCTGGCGTGGACGACGAACGTCGGGGTCTTTTATGTTGGAGGCAACGGAGGAGGTTACATGACGGCGTATCGGGGCGCTCAACTGCAAGCGGTAAAACTAACTTGATCTGGGAATTCACAGGTCCGGGTATTACAAACTCTAATATTATCATCGTTAAAAAGAGTAGCGCGTGGGTATAATGACCACAGGATCGTCGCTTGCTTGAGGAAGCCTGATGAACCAAATCCAGAAAAGAAACATTACGGAAGAAGCGACAGAGACGATTAACAAGAATCTCCAGGACAAGCAATATTGGTACCGTACTTGTCTCCCGAAATACCAGCGACTTGGAAGATGGCATTAATGACTCCGCCAATACCCTCGCCAGCAATGAGACCTGCGGCGACGGCATAGCAGTAAATGTCAAACTTGACAGGGCTCTTCTTAGCCCAGATATACGAGGCGGTGGATCCGATGGCCATGGCGGTACCGTATTGCGTCTGGGGCAGGACAAATGCAAGCGCGACGGCCATCATGTTGGGCACCCAGACACGGTATTTCTCGCGAGAGCCAGTGAGGTAGAATGTACGGAAGATGACGAGCAGGGCACCGAAGGCGGCGAAGATGACAGAGAAGATGCCGGATGAGGTTGGGACAGGGAATACCGGGTCAGTCACGGCCTGCGCGACAGCACGCCATGCGGAGACGGATGGGGCAGCAAAAGCGCAGCTGTGAAGCGTGCATTAGCGGAATGGTTCCTTGGCTTCATAGAATTCTTTTTCCAGAGAAAGAAACTTACGTATCAGCTTCAAGGTCGATAATGCAAGGATAGGCTTTTGTAAACAAGACAAACATTCCAGGAGCGAGGAAAATGGCAACGACGGAGCCGATTCCCTGTGCGATCCACTGCTGCTTTGGAGGAGTCCGCAGTAAGAATCCGACTCGGAAATCGGTCGTCAGGTCCGAAGACTGGTTAGCGGAACCAGAGGCAATAGTGCCGCCGATAAGGTTGAGCGTCAGAGCACGCTTGATGGACCAGTGCTCGCCGCGGGTTGCGCCACCGAGCACAAGCTGGGATGCCTTGGATGCGGCAGTCAGAGGGGTAATATCCGTGACGCCAGTGCACTGAATGGCCAAGAAGGAGAAGATGAATCCAAGGAAAACTGCGAGAAGTGACATTCCAACAGGCCTTTAGAGTAGTAGAAGAAAGTGTCAGATATCGTGACCAATGGCGCAGGATGTAGAAGCAGATACTCACATGTTGTATTGCAGCCCGAGGACAACGCAAGTACAGATAATGACGACCAATAGCCCGGGAGCCCACATCCACCACTTGACCAGCTCATCCTCTGTGGCAAAGTCTTGAACAGTGTGCTTTTCCTCGATTGAGGCTTGTTTTCTGATCCAGGGCACATCTTTCTTCATAGCTTGGAAAGTTGCGTTGAGAGACATGGCAACAGCTCTCCACAGTGAAATACCTGTATAGTACAAGACTTTGTACTGACAAAAGAGTTCGGTAAAACTGACGACGATCATAGTCAAGACACCACTAGACAACCAAGTTAGCCGCTGAAAATCGCCAAAATATTTTGCGGTGAATCTTCATGTCACTCACGGCCAGAGGAGCCAGTATCTAGGACTGGGGTTGTTTTTGGCGTCTTTCAGGTGGAGGGAAGCAAAAGTAATGTAGTCTTGCCACTTCTCAGGACCATCTGGACCCAAGGCTTGTACACCGTATGCGGCGCCATTGTGAACCAGGGCAGGGCCAATGATACCCCAGGCAACGACGCTGCCAAAGAAGAAGGACCAGGAGGGATTGAGACCGACAATCATGCCGGAGCCAATAAAGGCGGGCGTCCATTCAACATACCATCCCCAGTTCTCCACATTGATGGCCAGGTTCTTGTAGTGGCCCCAAATGTAGAACCTGTATTGCGGTCAGTCTCAGGTGCTTGTTCACTAGGCAGAAACAACGTACCAAGTGAAAATGTGCCAGTCCCAGAGAATACCAATGCAATACTGCGACACTACTCTCAGAGTGCAGGCACCAGCAAACGCGATTCCCATTGCCTTTGTCTTGGCCTTTGCAATGGCAGCACCACCAATCGCTGCGTGCATAGAACGAATGGTCATGGCAGTGGCAGTGCCAGTAGCTTGAAACACCAGTCAATAATTTGCCGAAAAAATAACTCTTCATCGGGGCTACTCACGGAAAACCAGCCGGAGTTCACGGGCGAGGTAAATGATGAAAAATTTTCGAACTGTTCGGACCTGTCAGTTGATATAGCTTAACAGCGTATCAGAAAGGCTCCACTTACGAGGTGTAGCAAAGAAGAAGCCAAAGTAGGCGCAGACAGTAGTAAAAGAGACAATCCTCCAGTAGTCCTTTTTGGGATCATCGCTCATAAGGTTCAACTGATAGAGGGCGGGAAGGGCGGATATAAAAATACTGCTCAATCCACCAGCAGCGGTGGCAGATGTTTGGATAATATTGTTCTCCTTTGGACCAAAGTCCCCGCCCAAGATGGGGAAATTTTTGGCAAATGTATTCGAGCAGAACTTGATGACAGCGAATCCAAGAATGGCGCCGAACAGATTAGCTCTAACAATAGCTTGTCAGTCATCACGAATGGCCAGTTACACCCGATAGGTATCTTACGAAAATGTCCATCCTGTCTTGAGACCTATAAAAAATCACGAAACATTAGAAAAAAAACCAGTCCTTGCCTTGACAGACGCATAATGTACTAACCAAGATAAACATTCGAGGCATTCACCAACGCTCCACAAACGAGGCCAATGAAAATACTTCGAACTCGCAAAATGTTGGTTTCTTCCGGAACACCCGGGTCATGCGGAAAAGGCTTAAAAGGATCAGGCGCCTCAATCTCTTCCTCGGTGATACTGACGGCAGAGCCGTCTTTGATGTCTCCAATCTTTTCGCTGATGCCATTTGGATCCACGGATGCTCTACGGACGACCCTCTCTCCGTTTGGGAGATCCTCGATGACATTGAAGCCCGACACTACTGTGGGCCCAATGCCACGACTCTGCATGTGGTCGTGACCGTCGGACATGGTTGCGGCGGTAACGTAATGAGATAGATTCGGGTTACTAGCAAAAAGGGAATCAAGAGACCCTTCAATTCAGACAATGCGAAGGGAGGGGGGCGTAGAGCTCCATTATATGTTTCATGTCCCCATTGGAAGCAAGAAAGGCTCAAGCAACGCTCAAGCCACCAAAGACCATTGAATCGCACATCCCGCGAGACATGATCAACCTCATGCGGCACACGAGAGGCCTGCAAGAGGCGATAGCAACGCACCCAGGTCCGATAGATAGCCACCAACAGCTCAATGGTACAGGTACAGCACAGCTAAGGTGTGAGGCAACGAAGTCGAAGAAGGAACCCTTGTCCAACGACAGGGTTGAATCTCCAGCTAGCCCAGCCCAGCCCAGCATGGCTGGGTTGAGCTCCTTCCTGCCATAGTCAAGGACGATCTTGGCATCTTCGGGAACATGATCGCAAAAGTCGAAGGGGGTGGGGGCACGAGGGGGGGAAACGAGGCCGTCGGGCAACAAAACGAGAGCCAGAGGGCAGCGAGAGCAGCAATGTGGAAAGGTGAAGGTTCTGGGCCCGTAAGATCCTTGCAGCGAGCAAGGGCAACTGCACAAGTGTAACCACCCGCAGTAAAGCTCAGCAGGAAAAGCAACGAATAGCAGTGCAAATAAAGAGTCAGCATGTGTAGCTTAGAAACAGAGGGCTGAAGAAAATGGAAGCAAGTCTAATTGCATAATCTTTTCAATTCGTAAAAGAACGTGTTTTGCTTCCCGTCCTATGGCCATTCAGGTGATTTCCAGCTGCATCAAGGCTGTTGCAGTGTTACTTGTAGAGCTCCGACAAGGGAAAGCGAGAGAAACCGGATGCATGGGACATTCGCAATAATGGTCTCATGGTGGAGTATTATTGCGCCTTGGCCAAAGATGGGTGTATTGAATTCATTAGCGATTAACCCAGCCGTTGTAATTACCATTCATAATAGAAGTTTGATAGGTAGAAATATGATATGATGGGAAAGGGTTCGTTGTTTAGTGCGTCGGAAAAGAGAGTTCAGTCAAGTTACAAGTACAACCAAACGGGCGCTTTCTGTAGATCGCACGATGCTAATGGAGGCGGGAACGGAGCCAGTTAGCTGTTCGACAAACCAGATTATCATCAACAACGCCGATCGAATCTGTCCTTGACGCCACTGTTTTGGCGGGAAGTGGTCATAAGCAGGAAGTGTCACCTTTCTCCTCCTGATGCTGATAATACTGCCCGCTGCCGCCGGTTATTCGTATCGTACAGAGTAAAACGTATACACCATCGCAACTGATAAAGCGACTGGTTTTGAAAAGGGCAATTGTCGTGCGTGCCAAGACGGATGTCAGACCCATTCAGGTATCATCGCATTTTTTACAAGAAAGCTTCACAAATATTGCCGCCAAGTAATAAGTATATATCTAGCAGTATTACTACTGCCCTCTAGCGCCGGCTGTCTCTTGCTATCCAGCAGCCATCGTCTCTTGGCAACCTTTGACAGGCCGTGATGACCTTTCTTATTAGTCTAGACAGACGACGGACTTACCCTCTTCTAAAAGGTGATGGGCTTGTCTTTTGGAGCGGACATCATTATCTATGCACAGGCTGTATTTAATCCCTCTTCAGACCCGGCAAATGCCAAGAGTCACTAGGAAATCCAATTGCTCGATGAAGCCCGGAAAGGAATCTATTTCATGATGCAGCGCGTGTAGGCTATGGGCTGTCCGACTTCGAGTATCAAAGCAGAGCAACCCAACATTTGTATTTTTACTGTGCCACAAGCACAATCCCCATCCTAAATGGCGTCGACGGCAGAAAGTCAACTTTCGTTAGTGCCCTCATCACTCGGCGTAACTCTCTCGACATTCTAGAAGAATGTGACACTGTGCACGGCCACCGTCATGCGCCTTGTGGCCGGAAGATACTCCATACTCTCCAGCAAGAAGGCTCTGAGCCTTTTGCCCCATGTTATGCTTACTTCCGTACCTGATAGCTAGCCGTACACAACGAATTTTATCAATCTCTATCGCGTGTTTGCGGGGGCCTATCCAGCTTCTTCTCACCTGATCAGTTCCATGCGCGCTTACTACGGCCAGGTGTCCTGCAAACATGAAATCGTACGGGTGAGAAAGTTGAAGCTAAGGAGATTAGACTCGGTGGATTGTACATATTATGGGCGCATCGATCGTGGAGATACCCAAGGCAAAAAGCGTTTCGGAGGGTGATTACTCGAAACGGCAGGTCATAAACGTCGTTTACATTCGGTATCACCGCCCTTTGTCATTTCGTTATCAGAGCTCTCTCCCATCCTCCAATCCGGCTTCGGGAATTACAGAGCCTCATCAGCCAGAATCCATATCCCCCGCAGACACAGAGCACAAGCTCAATTTCCCTTTCTGTACCTCTGTACTCTCCTCGTAGATGATACCGCAGCCCTTCTCTTCAACATGAATTGTATCGTCCGTGGTCCACTATCTGTTATTCTTGTGTTTGGCCCAAGATAGCAGCATGCATAATACTTGTGTTGTAAACCCCGCCCAGGCCTCCCATCATCTTCGATCCCCGCGCAAATCCCAAGTCAGTGGCTCCCCGTGTCCCCGGATAATCAAGGACGATCTCCTTCAAAAGGCTTCATGTATCGATACATTGCAAATCTGATGAGCGGGCCATTGACGCAACCCCATAACATGGGAGATGCAAGTTTACGTCTTCCCATCAATTTTTTTTTTCGTCTGTCTTTGACACCTGAGATCCATACGCCATTGACGGGTCAAGATGAAAATCCCATTTGACAGCTGTCGTCATAATGCGCACAAGCAGTGTCGATCCTTTTGATACAAGACTGGAAACATGTGAAACACCATCCGTGACCATATGACAAAATGACGATCTTGTATAAAATCCCGATCCTCCAAAATAGTGTCGTAAATTATCAGAATAGTCTGGGTAGAAAACAGCGAACAAGCCCAAAAAGAAATATACGGTATATCTTAGTGATATCATGCCAAGAGATAGCGCTTCAACAAAGCCATGTAGATCACGAGGTATGATGATACGGTAGTCTCAACCATATAACAATGCCAAGCAGCTTGCTGCCGTTGATACTGTCCCGCATTGGCCGAAGCAGGAGAGCAGCACTGGTGTTCGTTGTTGTCGAGAAAACAGCGTCAAAAACCATGATGGATGAGGAAGCTCTTCTTCCAATATTTGTCTTTATGCACCCAGCGTCAAAACAATGACAAAAGGAAATATAATTTCAAAGTCTAGAACTTGACCCCAGCTCCCTTATATCCCCATTATGACCCAGGATTAAGATTGCGGGGTGCATATGCGGAGACGACCGACCTTTCCTTGTCCTTGTCAATTGATACAACCTTTGAACTGCGCGTCTAATCAAGTCTGGCTCTTGCATGCCCCTACTTCTTCATTGCCGGAAATTGACACGACCTGATCCAATCCACTGGTTCGGAATCCTTTTCCGACCCAGGGAGGTAAATTGCAGGAGAGAGCGCAGGGAAGCACCTCCCAGTCCCCGGTACTGTAAAAAAGAATAGTACGAGGCTTTATTCTTCAAACAAGGCGCTTCCGAATGATTGAATGAGAAGAGAATTGGATATTCTTTTTGGAAAAGAAATGGCAAATCTAATATATAATACACGCCGAAGAAGGAAACCAAAAAAAGGGAAATTCTCGCAATAAATATCATAAAAAAAAAAGAACCCTGTGCTCCAGAATAGTCCTCTATACAAGTCCACGGGTTTTTTGTGCGCGCATTAAAATTTAAAAGTATACAGCCAGGGTACCTGGCACTGGCATCGTTTGCTTTTCTTTCTTCAAAAATGTGCCACTTAGCTTCTATCGAGCTTCCCTCTCCAGTCATTCACATGAGCGCTGATAATCTCGGCTGCGCGGGCAGCCGTGTGCTGACGGCCAATGGCCTCGACAAAGTCGCCTTCGGGATCTATGTAAATAGTTAGATGGAATTACAACATAACGGCTACTATCGCTTTGTCGCGGCCTTTGCTTTTGCATGCAGCTGCGATGCAAAGCACCAAGAACACTGAGACGATTACGTACCCATGAGATAAAAGTAGATGCTGTGATCCACGAGATAGTCCTGGCCAGGCTTGACGTTGGGAGGCGTAGAGAAGTAGACGCGGTAGAGTTTGCACACAGCCTTGATCTGCTCCCAAGTTCCAGTGAGGCCGATGAGGTCAGGGTGGAACTCCTGAAGATACGACTTGGTCACGGCAGGCGTGTCCCGCGCAGGGTCACAAGTAATGAAGACGGGTCGCATTACATTGCCATTCTTTTCCTTGACAAGATCAATCATATCGGCCATCTTGTCAAGCTCTTCCGGGCAAATATCTGGGCAGTGGGTGAAACCAAAGTAAACCTAAAGGTTCATAGCCGTTAGCCAAACTGTGAACGGGATTCCCCAGGTTTTGTTTCTCCAGTAAAACGTGGAGAGCGCCCAGAGGAGAATTGGTATCGTACCAAAGCATATTTTCCCTTCATATCCTCTCCGGTGAACTTATTGCCGTTCTGGTCAACCAGTTCGAAATCACCTCCGACTTTAGGTTTCCCAACGCCCTTAGTAGCCTCAGTCACACGCTTGCGCTCCATGCGAGATTTCTCATAGCGGAAGTACACAATCAAGCCGGCACCCGCAAGGAGAAAAAGGCCTCCAGACGCCCAAGAGAAGGGCTTTACAAAATCTATATCAGCCTATGTCTTCGTATAACAACCAAAAGGTCCTCAGACTTACTCCTGCCCTATATCGTGACTTTGCTTCCTCGACGGTCTTGTACAGAGAGCGAGAAGATGATGTAAAAGACCGTGACTGTGCAACGGGCCCTCTTGAGGAAACAGTACTTCTAGTTCCAAATTGGCAATGGGTCGTCAAAAGTCGAGAAGAGACCCTTGAGAACGCCGTTTGAGCTGGGCTCGCAAAGGATCCGGGCGCGGCCCGTGGGAAGGATGCTCCGCATGACGCTCTCGACAGATGAGCTTTAAAGCCCAGACGAGTAGTAGATACTGAAGCTAAATTCCGCGACATTGCGACGGTCGTGGAGCAATCCGTATAGTTGAATTGCAGCTATGAGCTGTTCTTGAAACGTCTCCGGGGATCTCCCGCTATGGCATCTCGGAGAAATCCATTCGAGAATCACAAGATATTCGCCTGATTCGGTTAGTTTTACCAGCAGAGCATCCGAAGTTTTGCCGGCCCCAGCCTTGTTTCTACCCCGGTCGATAGCCTCGTTGCCTTCCTTCATGCTTTTCCCTTCCTGCAACGAGGCGGCGAGGCTGAAAGAGTACGAATGTCAACGTTTCCGTTGACAAGTTGCCGCTCATGCCTTCTGGCGCTATATTCGCCGATCTCTAATTCGGGACTTATATCATTAAATTATAAAGAGTACTTCGTATCAAGGCGAGAAGTTCATCTAAAAAGGGATCGACTATTGAAGATGCTAGACGACCTTTAACTTGAGCTAAGAGGAGAAATTAATGAACAAAACAAATCTATAGAAGTGAGAGTGTCTAGGTCAAGCAATCCTTCAAATCTTAACTTCAATTGCTATTGCCAAGGAAAATGAAACCTCCGCCACGTCCTGACTCATCGACTAATTTAGTACGCAGATTCTCCAGTTCCTCCGCCATCATCGTGGGGCTAGCATTCTCCTGAAGGCGTTCAAAGTCGATTAGTTTCACTCCTTCTTTCGTGATGAGAAAGTTGTAACGGTTCACGTCCCCATGTATTAGCCCCAGTCTGTGGAGTCTCTTTAGAGTAGTTTCACAGAGACTCAGATCCTGAAGGGAAGCAGAACGTCCATCTATTTTCTCCAAAAGAAAACCCATGATGCGTCCACTTTCATGGACATGGCCAAGGAAGCGCGGGCACAGTCCAGTGCCCTCAAGCAATTGATATGCCCTTTTTCTTGCTCAATGTAAGGCAGCTCCCATGCAAAACGGGCTATCTTGACGATCATAGTGGCTGATAATGATGGGGGAGCAATTGGAAGGATTGAATGTGAGACAGCTTCGAAAGCCATTGCTGTGAGCTGTTCGGTCTTCTCCAACGCTAAGCAATCGACCCGGGTGTGATGCCATTGACTTTTGACTCCAGCTAGTGTTTTGTCCGAGAATGAAGTCTTCAAGTCACCACTGGCCTTATCTCGTGAGATGTAAGCCAAGGTCCATTCCTTGTCGTAAGGAAGATGGGGTAGGGACTGAAGAGGGAATGAAAGCGTGTCTCTGTCAAAGGTTCCGGGAGAGATGACGAGATATTTAACCTTTTCTCCGATTTGCACTCTGTATTCGCTTTCATATTCATCGTCATCGTCCACTTCCATGGACAGAATGACCGGCTGCGTTTGCGGGTTTGTAGCGTTTTTGCCAGACATTATCAGGATTGAACCACTCACTGTTAAGATTATGAGTGGATGAAGGAAGCGCAAACGTAAAAGAGATGTAGCATTCGTACGTTATTGTCCTGAGATCTTCCTTGCCGCGTTCCCTTTTTTCTGAGCTGAAGGGTGGTGTCTGAATGAGAGCGGCAACAGTGGTGAGCCGAAGTTGCTACTACAGCTGGCTTTCGGCAGCCAACGTGTCAACGCATGCGTCTTTTGTCACGGCGGCTGGATCCAGATCAGACCGACCGAGTCAATGGCGTTGCTTCAGACCCTTATAAGCGCCCAGTTACATGCATGCAAGCCACAGGGGAAGTCTGGGGATTCTCCCGCTTTCTGGATGCTTTCCTACTTGGACAATTCGTAGAGAGCCGAGCCGCAATATATTGCCAAATAGTTTCGCCATTCGTGTTATTCTCTCTTGTTGAAGTAGCCACCTCTCCGAGCAGCCTCCGGTAGCTCAGTTGGCGGGTTGTTACCTTCTCCACTCGATCTCCACAGGAGCTGTGCCTGTTCACACCATCGAAAATGTTCCAAGAAGTCATCTTGCGCATATACCTTGTCGCGAGCCTCGAATGCCCATTTCTCGCCTCTGGAGCCAATGATGTCCTTTTCGAGAGCGAGTTGACACCCGGCGCACAATATTCCGTGTTGTACTTTGCCGGTTCGTCTATCATAATAAGGAAGTGCGCACGACCCCATAAAGTTATATTTTTTATTTCCTCCCGAGTTCGCCAGCGGTACTTGCACTAGTGTATGCGATTGCTGTCCGGAAACTAATATGGCCTGATGAACAGAAACGATAGTAAAGCGGGATTTGTAAGCAGATTCCATCATCGAATATATCCCAGGCAAGGTCTTGAATGAACTCAGTTGGTTTTCTTCGGCCTTGGTCAGGTGGAATTGCTTCCGGACAGTGTGAAGAGTTTGCATTTGGGTTTCCGGCGCTCCTTGAAGGCACTTGAAACAGCATCGAGTCCAGGTTAAGAGGGATATAAACCCGCTGAACTCGCCGCAAAAAGTGCAAGTCTTGGTACATAGGGCATAGTAAAAGTCGAATAGAGAAATGTCGATGGCAAGCCGTGTTCGTAACAAGGCACAGAAAAGGTTCAGTCCATGCAAGACCACCATCTGATATTGCTTGAGAGAGTCTACTATCTGTCTCGATCGGAGGTTTATCTGTCGAAATTTGAACAGTGAATGCATGTCCAGACGTAGCAACATGTCATGCAAGAGCTCGAGGGGTAGCCGATCGAGGGATCCAAGTCCCTTATTAGAAGTCCGCTGGAAAGGCGTTGCTATCGACAGACGAATACTGTCGTGTTGGCCTGGTGAGAACCATATCACAGATTGACAGTAATCTTTCCGATGGTAGGCAGTGACTCGAACAATGGCGTCAGACTGTTCCTCGTGGAAATGGTATTCAGTGCTGGAGCGATATCCACAGGGCATAAGAGCAGACATGTCAACATTTTGTCCCAATGGTTTCCTGACGTTTAAGTAAACGTCGTTGAGCGGCCGACCCTCTCTACAGGAGCGCGCGTTGCATTTGTATGCTGCCTGTCATGTGACGGTTCTCCCTCACGTCTCTGTCAAACCCAGCGAGTTTTAAACGATAACCGTCCTCAACGAACCCTTTAGTTAAGTCAGTGATTGCTTGATTTACCGATTGGTTATAATAACAATGGTAAGTAAATATAGTACTAGAATTATAAATTTTTATTTATTACTTTAAGTATTATCTTCTTTATACCTTGATAAATTATTAATAATTTATCATCTTTATTATCTAACTATAATATTCTTTGATTTAAAAAAATTCTCTAGATTTTATTTAAGAAATCTGTTTTGCTTGAACGTACTGACTACACTTGAAATGCATGACTTGCAAGGAGTTTCTTATTAAACAAGCAGTGAATCAGCACATAAAACACAAGTCGCGCTGCAGAAATGATCTTTGAGATTCTGGCCTTAGGCATGATAGAGCAGGTAGATATTTGGATGCATTTAAAAAGCCAGATATGATGGGATATTTGCCAGAGTCTTCTGCTAGTATAGTCTTACAGAGATTGTCGGTCATTGCAGCAAGGCTCTCATGGCTCATCGTTGTAGTGACCACCAAAAAAAATAAAAATACATGATTAAAAACAAGTCACTATTACATTCGACGGTAACGTGTTGGGGAATCAGTACAATAAAATTCAGATATTATGCCGGCCAAGCTGCCAATCGCAACCTGACGAACTGATCTAGATTTGTTGAACCATCTTCTTCCACCCTCAGTTCCTCTATGTCTTGAAGAATCTTCTCTATATATTCGCCAGCACCGCTAAGCTTTAAGATGAGTGCGACGGCACGGTGGACTGCAAGTAGTCGAGGAGAGGGTGGATCAATTGAACGTCCCGGGCTCAGATGCAGTGTACGAGTGACAGGGAATAGTGGATCACGCAAGAAGGCCCTCTGCTCCGTTGAGTCAATCTTGTATTGATATGGAACCTCCGTGGACTCAAAGTAGATCTCAAATTCGCCAAAAAGTTGGTGAAAATCACGCGTTAGCGTGAGTGCGTTCAGAGGGGTATCAATCTTGGGGCCGTTGATGAGATGTTTGATCTCAGGGTCGAACATAGTGAGGATTTGAAGCACGTTCTTCTTCGAGTCACTCTGGACACAAGGATCAGCAGAGCAATGACGGTCAACTACGGATTTTTACGAACCAGCTCTAGACCCTCCGTCGAGATCGAAGTGAGAGAGTGGGGGAGTATGTGAGCGACCTCCAAAAATGAAAGCTGGTCACTCGTCTCATTTTTTAAGTGATTCCCATCATCATCATCTGCACTTGCCTCGCCGTGTTGCTTAAAACGCCTCTTCGCCTCCCCTCTATCAAATTTCCGGGATACCACACACCGATGATGATCGCGGATCAGGCAGCTTTTTCGTAGAACGGATAGACGCTGGACTGATCCTGATGGCGTAGATGCTTGCAAGGCAGATAAGGACGCGGGCGTGGGCTGTGGTGTCCTGGACGATGAAGCTCTGACTAGATGGTCTTAATGGATGATTCCTGTGAGCACCAGTCAACCAACTTACGTGGATAAAAGAAATTGACGACCAAATGTTCGGCAAACTCTTCGATAGCAGCTGCTAGATCGTTTGTCCCCTTTGCATCCCACGAAGAGAAATCCTCCAAGTATGATAAAGCCTGGGAAACATTCGGTATAAAAGCGCTTTCCTTTCTTACACATAGATTTCCATAGAGGGATAGGAAGAAGTAGTCCAGGAATGCATCTTTAGATTTCACATATCCGAATGTAGCTTGAATAAGAGTTGCTGGCTTGTACCGTCTCTTTGTGGTGTGCTCGATTCCATAGTGTTGCAGCAGCCTGTTGAAAAGTGCTTCTGCTGTTTGGTATTCCTGCAAGGTCAGAGACACTCGTGGTAAGAGATCTGAGACGCTCCCCAACGATGACTGGTGTTGGAGTGATGCCATCATCAATGCATCGTGCTACAGGGCAATACTGGGGATGACGTCGCATGCTCCAGTGAGATCTACCAGGCAGTAAATGACCCCCAAGCAATCATCACATGCTGCATAGCCTCCAACTGACTGTGAAGAGTCGTGGCCGTTTTCTATGGATTCGTTAACTGGCTGGCAAGTATAGCGCTAGGTTGCGATGGCCACAATTGCATGTGCTTCCCACTGGCACGTGCCGTGCAAATGTCTGCATATGGCAGCCTTTACCCAAGTCGAAACCTGATTGCATCAGACCGCGGGCTTATCTTCGTCGTTGACCCTGCCAGCTTCCTCCACGGCGACGATACTTTAAATGATGAAAAAGATGATCAGATAATGCCTTCAAATACTCGTGAAAAGAATAAAATGTCTGGTCCACTAAGCAGGCGGCCATCTACGGTGCCATTGTCGGTGGTAGAGCCAATTTGGTTAAAGCTAATTTGCCGGAGCTCGGGTCAGTAAACATCATCTTGTTCTGTTTACCCCAACTTGACGCATACAAGAAGCGAGAGAATCAATGCTTGCACTCTGAATATATGCATGCATAACACTCTTTGAGTACCAGCTACTATATAACCTGAAGAACCAACTGGATTCGAATATGCGGAATAAACCAGGGGTGCGGATTAATTAAACTAGACTAGGACGAATCTAATTGTGAACACGAAGAGAGGGGGAAACGAGATCTTGGTATCAAGATGAATCAAAGAGGAAAACGAAAGAGAGGGAAGGGGCTGCTTGGTCCTCAACCAACCTGAAGAGCTGATGGAAAGGATTTACTTGGGAGGTCTCTCATATTTACAGATCCCGCAACTAGTACATCCCCCTACTTGCTTGGCTGGCGCGACTCGGGCTTGTACGACTACGCTCATCCTCCTCGATGACATCGCTCAATCGAG
Source organism: Xylona heveae TC161 (assembly GCF_001619985.1). Taxonomy (NCBI): domain Eukaryota; kingdom Fungi; phylum Ascomycota; class Xylonomycetes; order Xylonales; family Xylonaceae; genus Xylona; species Xylona heveae. The sequence goes on along the minus strand of NW_017264202.1, from coordinate 887,342 downwards.
TGGGATGGTGGTGCCGTGGGACAGACGTCTCCCAGCCGTATCCTGCCCCGCTGTAGTCGACAGGGTCGCCCCCGTAGCCGTATTCTCCCGAACTGGTAACAGGGACGTAGCCCGGGCCATAGGGCTGAGCAGGGACTGCTCGCTCGCGAATCTCAAACTCCTCACTGCCCTCGGATCGAGACGCTCCACGTGCAATTACGGGCTGACCGTGAGTATCATACAAGACCCGGCCCTTGTCGTCAAGTTCGTACTCATCTTCTTCACTGAGGGTATCTCCTGTAGAGGGCGCATGGTGAACAGGCTCTTCAGTTACATGAGCCTGGGGCACGGTCACCGCTTGCTGATAAATTGGTTCTGTGGGAGCTTCTCTGGACGGAGCTTGGTATGCGGGATAAGACTCGATCGCCTCTTGACTGGTGGCAGGCACTGTGACCACCTGCGGAGCGCTGGTACCGGTCGGTTGAAACGCCACCCGAGTTGTAGGTGTTGTGGCTCCGCTTTCAGACAGTGCGGCTACATCGTGTTCCTGATGAAGGTGCGGCAGCAACAGCCCTTCTTGTCCCCGTTCCAAGTATGGGTCAGTATCCGTCGTCGACCGCACATCAGGATCGTACATTCCATATGCGGCCTCAGGACCGACAACCCCTGGTCCAGCGGCTGGGGTCATGGCTGAAGGGCCAACACCGCCTGGATACATCGCCTCACTTGTATGAGACCGGTTCGTACTTGCATGTCTACTTGGGGCTCCTGCCATGGGAACAACTTGCACCCCTCCCACGAGCGTTGGTTGCCCTTCTCTCAGAGAAGCTGTGCGATCTCGCTCCTCCTGCTCCCGTCGTCCCAGCTCTTCCCAGGCTCTTCGAGCCTCTTCCTTTGAAATTTGAAGCTCTCGCCGCATTTCGGCGACCATCTTGTCTGACAGGGACTTTTCTCTTTCCATTCGCGCGGCCATTTGAACTGCGTCGATGCGAGCTTGCTGTTCGTTACGAAGGCCTGTCTCCAATTCGGCTTGGATTTCCTTAGCGCGCTCTTGTTCCCCCTTTTGCTCTAGAAGCCATCGAGTGAATTTCCTTTCCGAAGAAGCCCGAAGTCGTTGTAGCTCAACAACTGCGTGAAAGAGGTTGGCACCGGCAGCAGAGAGATCTGTAATTTGCCGAGACATTTGTTGTGCGAGTGGTTCTTGGCGGACTTCATCGCTGTTAGATTCGAGGCGCCGGATCCAGTAAGAAGTAAGTCCCTCCCAATGAGACGAGAGCTGCTCCCACCGCTCAAACGCATGCGGAAAAGACGACACTGTGGGGTTTCTCTGTTGGTTTGCGCCATTTGATGCGCTCGTGGCGGCTTGAGCTCGCTGAGAAGCAGGTTGCGGCGCAGAGCTACCTTGCGCTTGAAGTCCTGAAGCCGCAGTTGGTCTTGATTGTGTTGGTTGAGCTTGCGTTTCTGAAGGGCGATGTGAAGCGCTGGGAGTCATGGTTGGCTGCGATGTTCCGGTGCGAGCTGCGGCTTGACCAACAGACGAGCCTCGAGGTCTCCCGCCTCCACTCATCTGGGACTCTCCCGTCTGATTTATCGCCGCGGGGCCGCTGACGGCGCGTTCGCCCTGTCGTCTGCCGGTGTCAGGTGAAGAGACCCCTGGATCTGCAGCCGGACGGGCCGATTGGTTCCCAGCCGACCGACGATATCCGTGTCCCTCAGTTCCTCCAACAGCGCCCCCAGTGACGCCAGCTGCTGTAGCTCTTCTTTCAGCGCTCCTTCGTCTTTCCTCTTGGGTGAGACGCTCTGCATCGTGGAGCTCCCGCTCTCGAGCTTCACTTTCTGCTTTACGCCGCGCTTCCCTCGCTTGACGGTCCCTCATGATATCTCGTGGTCCTCGCACAGCCGGATACTGCGTACCCGAAGCTGATCTCGACACAGCGCGAGAATTTCCATTGATGTTACGTCCATTTCCGGAAGCGGCAGACCCTCCGCCGATTAGATCGGTCATAGGTGCGTTTTCCTCTTCAAGGTCAGGTGTAAAAGGATGAGGTCCACGGAGTGCGTCCTCGAGGGCGTAGATGATTGCTGCAGCGGTGCGACGTGAAATTCGAGGTGTTCCAGGCGGGAGAGTTGGAAGTCCTTCTCTTAGACGTTGGCTGGTTATATAGAAATTTTCCGGGTCATCCAGCACGTCCGCTTGGTGTGCCGGCGGATCAACTGAAGGCTGCAATGGTCCACGCCGTTGTTCGAGACGAGGAGTTCGCCGATATACAGTTGACGGGCTACCCGAAGAACTCGACGGCCGTGAGAAGATTCCAACTTCGGCAGGCGTCAGGGGGCGCGTTGGTTGTCGATGCCGTTGTTGCGACAAAGACGACGTGATAAAATCGTGACGCGTGGTGAGATCGTGACGTTCGTTAAAGGGTTGATTTTTCGCCAATGCCTGAGAATGGACCAGCTTGGGAATTGAAGCTTGCGACAATATACAAAGATGAATAGACCAGTTTAACAGCTAACTTGGTGAAATTCACCTGCGAGGAATCATTCCTCCACGGAAAAGCATAAACAAAGAAATCGCCGAGGTGCAGTAAACGAAGGCAAAAACAATGCAAGTCTAAGCAATTTTGCAAAGTAAAATTTTCAAACAAAAATCACAGTGAACGCAAACTGAGCGCAACAGGTCAAGCAAAAAATTATGGTCGCTGAGGTTGGGACCTGGTAAACGGTGGCTGGGTGTAGACCCCTGTCCCAATTGGAGGAGGTTGGGCGAACAAACGACGTTGAACAGTCGATGAACCTTGAAAATGCAAAAAGCCGTAGCGCCGAAGTGGGAACGATGACAGATTTGGAGAGCCAAAAAAAGAAAACTGCGCTGTCTGAAACAAATGGATCTATATCGTGATATATTACCTCCGTAGATGACCACGCGATCAAAGGATCGTAATCTGGACGTGGCCGCAGCTCTGTTAGGTCGCAAATGCGCTGTCTTTGCGTGCGGAGGTCCCGGTGACGCAACGAAACTCTCTGGCAAGTAGTAGGAGATAATCGAAAAGAGAAGTGAAGAAAATGTCCAAAGAAATCATGCTAATATGACGCTTAACCACAATGACCTGAGCAATGGGAAAAAATAGAGAAAAAGCAGAAAAACCCTCAAGCGCAAAGCGCAGCCCAGTCTCTCTCACTCAAGGGCGGATCAGATGGATGTCGTGGAGGTGGTATTCGTTGGCGAAGAGCGCCTGCCCAACTGGGAGGACGTGGGCGGGCCAGCCTTGGCTACAAGTGTGCGCTAATCTCTCACACCAGATCATCTCACTTCGGGGACTTGGGTATTGCTCGAGACAACAATCAACGCGTCACCAGAAGAAGACAAGAAGGCGGTGAATCAGGTTGATAAGACAAAAGCGAAAAATTCACGTCTGTCTCGTAGAATAAGTGACCCTGCAATGACTTGGGTAGCCTGCAAGTATTGCTGCGAGGGTGAATTTTGAGATTGCTGTGGTAGCAGGAACCTCTACTGGGATGGGGTTGTGAGCAGAGCAAGCATAGCGAGTGGCTCATTTCGCGAGTGATGCGTTGGCAAGCGGCCGATTTGGTCACAGTGGCCCCCGATCCCATCTTCCTCCTGGTGAGATATTCTGGTACGGAGGTAGATATCGAAGAAGGTCTATTATTGGAAGTGGTAAAATAATAATATTACGACGATCTAAATGATTCGAAATGAGATTCGCCATCGCAAACTCGACAGGGTCCCGTCAGCCCGACAAGTAGGTTCAAAGGCGCCACCTGATGGGATCTCATTTCCTTTTGATCCTCGCATCTCGGGCTCCGAGGACATGATCAAGCCTGATAGGAGTATGACTGGTGATTGAGACAGGGTTGCCAATAAATACAAACTTTCCTACATGGCCTGCTGAGCTACCTTTGTGTGTTCAACAAGGACGATGATGATAGTTAGGGTTCATATCAATAGATCGATGACGCCCTCGAGAATCCAATCACTATCAAAGTCGCCAAGCTGAAACCATTTGGCGATATTAGAGGTCACAACTTGATGGGGTTTCCTACCGCTGATTGTTGAAAGACTACCTAGGTGTTCTCTGTATCCCTCGTTGATTGGTTATGGGTCTAGGCATAAATCCGCTGATGACGGCGGATACTGTCCTCTCTGGTTCCCTTGTCGTTCCACGGTTCATCTCCCGCCAAGCCCCCTTGGCTCGCTTAGTTCGCCAATCGTTCATTTATATAATGTCTACATGTTCGGTAACTTTACCAAGGGCTTGCACTGCATCTCCCTTCTCCTGTTTCCATTTCAAAGCAATCATACCGCGGTGCAAAATTACTTTGGAAATTGCTGTCATCCTGCATAAACCATTCTCGTTGAACTTTTTGTAGCTCAGAGAGTCAATCGCTTAATTTTATGCAATCCCCAGAATACCCCTAGCTTGCTTTCCCGAATTGCCATAGCCTTTTCTCTTTTTCCTGGAATCATGCAATAAAGGATTGATCTCTTTTTCCCTATCCCACTCTTTCTTTTTGGAAAAACAGAATACTCCGTACGTTGTCGTGTTTTTCGAGGCAACATCGGCGCAAAAGATCCTTAGTAGCTCGTGCACCGTTTTCCCTTCTCCAAACTGGCTTAACCATGAGCATAACACGGAGCATGAGCTTCCTCCTGCCGCGCCCCACGAGTAGCGCGAGAGGGCAATCAATGAGATCACATTGGTCCTGTCTGCCTTTGTATCATTCCTGCTTCAAAAAACGGTCGTCGCGTTTGATTATTATTATTATTATTATTATTATTATTATTATTATGATATGATACGACAATAATGGCGGTCACGTCCCTCTATCCTTCGTATCTTGGCGCGTCTGGCTACACCCATCGGTCCTCCTTCAGCCTTCCCAATCACAACCCCCTCCTACTGCTCGACTACAGTATGTATGTACGGAGCATTTCACGTCGCAGACCTGCGCCCCTTCCCCCAATGTCATGCTCGTGAAGGTTTCAAGGCCGCATGGAAACATGCGCAAACACACAAAAAGAATAGGCCGTACATTTAATTTGCTTCTATGCCGTTTGGCTCAAAGTTTTCCTTGACATTGTTTTGCTCGAGTTTGCTCCTCACCACCTATGGCTTTTGCATCTACTGTGCAGATGATCTTCCCCAGCAAAAAGGGCTTGCACTTGCGCATCCCCCTGGATGACCAACGACAAAACCTGGACTAGTCGCGAGCTTTGAACATCCGAGCGATCTTGCCAAGCGGTCAGTCAGGTATGTACTTGCGTAGTATATTCTCTTCTTCGCTACTAAATCCAAGCAAATCCTCCTTGAGTTCGACCAGCAGGCCAAACTAGCTGCCCTCTTTGAGCAGTCGAGTCGCCCACTGTGCCTGCCGGATAACCGGCCCGGTATGCCACCCTCGCATTTTTTACTTTGATGCCAGTGTGAGAGGAAAAGACGTCGCAAATGCTCGACGTCGGTTTTTCCTGCTCGTTTTGCTCGTCTGTCTAGTCCTTGCAGCTAATGAATTAGATCAACGGCGTGAAGTGAAAGCGAGCACCACTGGTCTTGCCCACAGCAGGTAGGTATTGCAGGACGAGATGAGGTTACTAGATACTCTCCAGCCGAGAGAGGAGGAAAGAAGAACAAGTGCTCGTACTTAAGTGTTCGATCATTGAATCAAAATGTCCGATTAATTGGCTCTCGAGTCTCTTTTAATTTGGTTCGTGCAACTGCAACCCCCAAATGTCTCCCATTCTCGTCAATTGCCGGAGTCATCTGCCCGGAATCAAAGACAATTGATCCAAGATATCGTACCACTCATGGCGGGTTATGGAGACTTCTTCAGCCAAGCATTGACGTTGTAATTATCATTTGTGTTTTGTACACTCGGGTGTGCCGAGCGACGGTGGCACAGTCAATCTCCGTCCAAGAAGTTTCTTAATATCGGAACTGTGAACGAAATTTGATGCCGTGCTATCCACAGCGGACTGGTTTCCATCGAAAACCCCCCACAGCCTGCATTCGATGCATCACTACTTGAAAAAATCTTCACCGACAAAGAGAGTTTAAGAAATGGTAGCACTTTTGGGATGTTGGACATGGGGATGGCTGCGCGTCATCAAGCCCAGGAGAGATGATGGCTTTTTCCAGTGGCAGCCACCGTAGCAGGGCCAACCTTTAGGTTTTACCCTTCTTCCCCTCTTCTATCAACGCCCTCCTTGGCCTTTCGCGTTAACCGGTGCATGAGAGGCGCTGGACTGTGCGGCTGGGGCGTGGATGAAGGGGTATATCCAGTCGCTATCGGAGCCGCAAAGAGGAACATACTAGGCAGTTGCGGTGACACACTGACTCGAATTGGCTTCTTTTGACACCAAGTCGGCAGTCAGTGGAGTAACCACCCTCCATCTTTCTTACTGTAGGAGGAGGGTCCAACTTACCCGCCCTTGCGTCGATCCGCATCGTCCATCCCCCGGAATCTCCATGCAGATCAGTCGAGGGTTTGCCGACGCCGTTTCATTGGCTGAACAGCGCTGCTTCGGATTGCTTTTGACTCGTCGCGCTACTCGGCGGGGATGCAACTCTAGGCTTGGATAATGGAGGGCTCTCCTTATCCTACTTGGAATGCATCTGACCCTGTCGACCAAAACGGCAATTAGACGTAATGGACGTGCAGCTCCAAGCTCCGACCCCACGAACCCTCTCCTCTTCGGCAGAGCGAGGGGCCGTGTATACGTGCGACGTGTTATATGTTATAAGCATAGCATCACTCTCCCTTGAGCGCGTTCATGATCGTCTTTCTTGTCATTTCCGCGCCCGTGTCGTGGCAGCTTATCGGACTGATCAGAATTATTATCATCTGTCCGTTGCTTGCCTTGCTGTCACGACAATAACACTAGTTCATCTGATCAAGTCTCGTTTCAGTCGCGTCGATTAGAGATTGTTATTATTATACCTAAGAGCGAGATGGCTCATCATTCGAGAATTGCAGTCCCGCCTTCGGGCAGCAGAGTCCGGGCGGAACATGTTGGACAGAGAGTCTCTTCTTCACCTTTTCAGCCTTCAATGTGCACACTTGAGAGAAGTCCAGCTCGCAGCTTCAAAACCAATGGCCGACGGTTTGCGTCTTCGCCGCCAGTGGTCCTTCCTCCAGCTCCACCATCATCACCTGCTACCTTCTTACATGCGTCCACTATGACGCCGGCTGCTGTAGCAGTGGACTGGCCAGCCCAGCAAGAGCTATTAAGCTCACCGACCCGCTCCAGGACATCAACAGCATCGAGCAGAACAGTTATTCCAGATACGCCAAGGACACCTCCACCGCCGACGTCGTCCTCGACCACAACGGATCACTCACCCTGTGCATCTGAGAATACTCTCATTGGGCTGTACCGCTCCAGCACTGAATCCGTTGGTCGAGATTCTCTTTGCACTCCTCCACGGAGAGTCCTCCGCTACTCGGAGGACACGGCATGCCAGTATACCCCAATTTCTATAGGTGCTGGTGCTCTCTCACCATACCATCGGAATTGCGCCACGGACAACTTAACACAGCTTCAGCAAGCGCGAACGCCGCCGCATGAGTTTCGCGCATATGCAGAGGTCCCTCGTCACGCGTCTCCCCGGTCGCACAAGAAGAAATCAGATCCGCTATCAGGAACGAAGCAGATAAAGTCAGATAAGCTTGAAAGACCAGACTTCCCTCCTCGAAAAGACTCTCTTCCATCGCAAATATTCCCTCCAGAGCTAGCAGCTACCGAGCAATGCTCAGCAGGTCCAAGGCTCACCGTCTGGCCGCAGCTGCCAAACTATCCTGACCCACGACCAGCCCCGCTTCCCCCCCCAAACCCAAATGAGCGGTCCTTTTTTGAAGATGATGTATCTGTGCGCTGCTTTGGCGCGTCAGATAGTATGCGAAAGTTTAAGCGCTGTTTCAGCTCGCGTTCGAACAACGGCCAAGGGAAGAAGAAGACATCGCGGACATTCTCAACAGTCTTCTGCTGTGGCGAAGCAGATGAATGACAAGTATCATGCCTGACTGGCGTCTTATACCTTTTTGTTTTACCTATCACGGACTTGCCATTATGATTCCCTTTTCGGTTTATTTTTTTTTATTTCTCCTTTAATGTTTGTTTCATTATACCTTTTTGCTTTCAGAGACATACCCTTGATGCAAACCGGAAAAGCTTGAGCACGCGGCGTCTTTAGCAACTTGGGTTGGTTGGATGACTATTTTGGGGGGGATGTTGAGCACTCTTACGATCACGGCCACTGTTACGGATTACGATTCACGAATTATGAAGAGAATATAATAAAAAGAGGGGAAGATTGGCGTGTTGTCAAACGTCGTTCCATGTCTCTTCTTTTAGTCTGAATATTAGTTTGGACATGTATGATGATTATAATCTTGGGGTGTCTTCACCCTGCAGTAGTATATCCGAGTAATATTTGCTTTGGATATCGCTGAAATATATATATTATACGCTTGATACCAAAAACTTTTCTCTTATTATTTCTCCTTTTTTTTGCCTCGGTGTGTTGATTTCGTGACATGTATCGTCATTAGGCTGGCTGCGATGCACACGATGTTTTACCACCGGCGGCACTCCATTTCAATATGGGAATGATGAAGTCTTGCAGTCGCTATCGTGTATACGGTATACCTTTCCAAACCCTTATTTTGGCCCTTCAACGAGCGACTACTCGACCATCAGTGTCAGGCCATTCTCTCGACAGACTTCACTGAAATTCTCACCACCCACATCCTCCAATTCAAATTAACACGCTGCCTCGGAACCTAGGGCTAAATCCTGACACGATTCGGGACATTTCTACCAGAGTACTCTCTGTACTGTACCTTACTGCCTTCTTTACATTGCTGCGTCGTTGCCTTTCTGCCTTGCGCCCTGCTGCTTGGCGATAAAACCCTCTCAGTTGCCTACGGTACTTCTTTCCCGTTTCTGTTTCTCTCTCTCTCTGTCTCTTTGTTTTGCTTATCAAGTACGAGGGCACTCGTGATGCGATGGTAGCATGCCAAGTACGAAGTACCTCCTTGCTCGAAAACCCATGACGCTCCTTACTGTGTACCTCGCTTTACCTATCAGGCTATCACTCCACTTGTACCTCGATGCACTGTGCAAGACCTCTATCGTAGGGGAGGGCCGATTGCACGGTACTCCGTAAGGTAATTCTCCTAGCGAGAGCCAGGAGAAGTAGAACTAACAGAACTGACCTTGGCCTTAGGGGCACCCTTACCCTGCCCCTCGTAATGTTATCATAGGTTCCCGTTATACCTTGGGTTAGGTATAACCGAGAAGGCTTCCCGGGAGTCAGGGGGTTGGGGGAAGGGAGTTAGGAGGGCCAGAGTCAAAGGTACAGTAGGGTAACCCTGATAAGCAAAGAAAAGTACGAAGTACTCCGGTACAATAATACGTAAGGAGTGCGGATATAAACGTAAAAGACAAAGTTCAAACATGGGGACTGGGAACTGGGAACTGGGGGACTACGTAGTATGCACGGTATAATTTCCGGGCTTGTCAGTGATGTCAAGCGTGAAATATATTCTCCGATTTGAGACGCAGGGTTAGAATCCATGATAAAAGTAGGGAGTTAGTTTGGGTTGAGTGGTAGGTGGATATACTCTGTATAGTCAAGTGCAGGAACGCGGGTAGTCAATCTAATTCACTTCTCGGGGTATTCCTACTGCTTGTCGTGGAGTGATGGTGAACAAATAATGGTCGGGTAACTAAAGTGGCACTATAACTGTACTGCAACACTATCGTACGGTGTACCTGAGCTACAGGTACTTTTTATCGGTAAGCTATTTGACTGATGAGTACAGTTTCAACCGGCTTGTCAGCAGAAGATTGACAAAATGTGCATTGGGACAAGGAGTTCCTTTCTCCTGATAAAAGTGATTCACTCCATCCTCTCTGGAGTTTTAACCGGCTTTTTTAAGAGAGTGGTCCCTGAGGATGTAATAAGCTTTTTTCTTTTTCTTTTGACAATTATTTTGTCGTATCTGTAAGTTAATGATTCTCGTTATTTTGGGATTTTAGCTAGAGCCACGCTCGATCGGGAGTAAACCTCGGCTATAACGCCTGCACTTATAGATAAAGGTACGGGGTATCTCCTCTGGGAATACGGTGCATCTCGCCCCGTTTAGAAACATCCCGGCATGTCGTCTTTGGCGCCAACATGATCAATTTCTTTCATTGGTTGTTGCTCGCGGCTCAGAAAGTTGATGAGAAGTTACCCGAATGAACATCTTCTCGCTGCACCAAGGTGGTGTCACACAGCCATGCGAGCTCCCTTTATCTGGCGATCGACATTTTCCAACCATAGCATCAGGGCGTTGTGAAGTTGGACTAGATATCAAATTGTAGAGCACGGCGCCCCGCAGTGGACAGGTAATATATCGTCAAGTGTGTAAATTGTACTATGCTCATCCACTAAGTGTAGGTCTCTTGATTATCTGCCCTTTGCTTTCCTCTTTCTAAGTTGTCTCAGGATGACCAAACGAGCGCTAAGCCCAGATGACGACTTGCCAAGGAAACTCAGATCCATAGGCCCATACTGCGTTCAATTACCTACGTGTGCATACTGTGGCTTCGACGTTGAAAATGGAGAGAGCATTCAAGTTTGTAAGTCGTGTCTTCCGACTCGGGATGATGGACGGGCACTAAGCAATATCACTGCAGGCATCGACGAGCCGGACCGCAATGGAATTGGCAGCGTTACCGCTGCCTTTCCATTTGATCCTGCATCAAGACGCGAGAGCCGTACATTCCATTTCGATGTTCACCGGCGCGGCCAAATCCAGGTACATCATTGCTTTGGAGACGACGATGACAGCGGCTACGCTGCTGATGTCCGCCGCCCAGCGTGGTACACCCATCCACATTGCTATCGTGTAGTAGAACATTTGCTGCCAAAGGAGGCCGATGCCATAGCCCTCGCGCGGTGTTCAGCATTCAGATATGTCCCGTCACGGCGCTTTCAGCGCGAGCGGAAACAATACTGGCTTGCCCATTTTGGATCTTACTTTCAACGAAACATCTGTCCTGCCTTGCCATCAGAATTGTGGAGAATGATTCTTCACTATGCCTTGGACAGTCTCATATCCCAGCAATGGGCTTTTCTCAGTCTCGCAGCCTCTGCATCAGCCCCTTGCCACCCTTCGACACTTTCGGCCTCGAACTTGTACTTCGAAACACGCATGCTCGAAGGTCGACGGTATCTGTCGAATGCTGTTTCTCAGCCCCCAATCAAGCACCATTTAGGCACAGAATTCTGGGTAGGCATGGATGCCCGGGGAGTGCGAATCATACAGCAAAAGTTTCCGGAAGTGGTAAACGATCTTTGGTGGCAAAGATTACGCCTCGAACCTACGCATCAGGTCAAGTTATACTGGGATGTAAGCATCTGGACATGTCGTCTTGGTCAATTCAAATTAACCATGTGCATTGCGTAGAAGCTGAAATTACGATACATCCGTACCAGCGATGATTCGCCCGTGCAGGCAGTCTGCTGGAATGACCCCAAAGCAGCCGATATGAACATCTATTATATCTCTGAAGTCTTTGATACCCCTGGAATCAATGGTTGCTCTGATATGAGTATTTCGAGTTCAGCACGCTCGTGGATGACTTGTATGGGGCACATTCCTAGGATGAGGACTTTGGATATAGGAGCAGCTTTATGTGGCATTGCCGTAGCGACCACTGCAGCCTGTACACTGGGCATATGGCCGGTAAAGGACGAATCCCAACATTCATTCTACGAGGAATTCGAAGCAGCCATGCGTTTTCAAGCGTCCTGGACATACTACCGTCTGCGCGAAGCCGAGCGCGTTAGTACTCTTTGGATTCGCACACAGAAGATTGGCTTTGAGAAGAATTTCATAGTATGTAATAAATCACAATCAGGATAGAGATCGGGCCTCGGCTGACAAAAAGACGCAGTTTGGCACGAGCGAGGGCCGAATTCTATGTCCTTCGCACGGTCTTATGGCGCATAAGACGTACACCGAAATTAAAAGATCGGAAGCGGGCTTTCAGATCGCCATCGACGAATGCGAACGGTATCCCCAGTCCCATGAAATTCAACTTTTTGGCTGTCATGTTAGTCCTACGCCTCTAGCGCAAATACCAGCGGTGTTGGAAAATTATAAGGTGAAAGTCCAGCTGAGTGATATCCTCGCAGTTGAAACGTGCAGGTATCCGAGCAAAGACGGTAAACTTGTCGGATTTATGGTCAAAGACCGATCCCGAGGTGTATGGACATCGTTTGGACTCTTTCGTCTCGATGGGTACCGCGAGACGAGCTATGTCGATTCTAAAGAGGATACTAGGTTTCTGACACAAGTCACAGAGCTCGTCAAGGTTCCTGATAAAGTGACGTCTGACATGTTTCTCAATTATGCCCACAAGCTTCTGTTTGTGGAATACTGGATTTCAACTAAATGATTTCTAAGCTCCTTCTACAATATTTTCAACCCTTCCTATTGTAGACTTTCCACAAGAATTCCCTTATGTTGCGGCTGATGGAACGAGACTTCTGTAATAGCACGTTCGAGCTGCCGCTGTGACATTGTTAATACCCCAATCCGTGTTTCATTGCCTCTATTGCCATCTGGATATCCCCGCCATCGGTCGAGTTAATTTCACGGTATTCGGATTTTTCCCCAGCCAAATTGCTCCCGTAAAGTGGGCGGAGTGGGTCATTTTGAGATGGAAGTCTCCAGCATCGAATCGTTGTGCCGATCGTCGTTATTGCGTAGCAGAAGGGCTGTCCTGCTGCCATGACTTGGTTGCAAGCTTCTCTCGCTTGCGCTTCAACCTCCAAAATAAGTGATTTTGCTCCCGAAGGGTTCTTCACTCTCCACCATGCAGATTGTTCGGCCAGTGACCTGCCCATCTTCGTGGGCAGTCATGTTGGTGATTTTGATATCTACCCGTCGTCTGTCATCCCTCTCCGCTGGTGGCTGCTCGGGAGATATTGCCCATTCTGGGCCATGGAAGAAAATTTCTTTCAGAGCATATGCCCAGAATGCCGACGACTGTGCCTCGTATGGGCTCTTTTGGGCTTTTTCCCAGAGGTAATAGAGGTAAGGAGTCTTGATCAGCGACATGAAGATCAGAAAGCGAAAGATTATCGATAGAGTCGACTTCTCTTTTAAAGTCTGAATCTATTTTAACGATTGATTCAAATGTCATAAAATGTGTCTGGGTTGTGTTGGATAACATGTTAGCAGAAGCCGCGAGCAGAAAGGCTTCATTTATATTGACATCTTGCCAGTGTCATTAGCAACAATAACACTCTTTCCATCCTTCTAATTTTGATGTATGGACACTGGTTTAGAAACAAGCATTCGGAGAGGAAAGCTTGATCCGGTAAGATTTCAAATCGATCATTTTAAGCGCTCCATTCCTGGTCTTGTCTTGCCGTTCGACATGGGTCCGCAATTCTCCTGGCCAGTCATTTGAGGAAGAGAGAACGCTTCGCGCACCAAATGACCCATTTACAGGGTGGCGAAATCCCTTTGGTGGACGGTTGACTGTGCTTTTTGCTGCCTGATGGAAACCGTAGCAATTGACCAGCCAGACCTTCAAAATAGCCCGGCGATACGCCTTCACTTCGCAGCAATAATGCATATCAAGTCAGCCTTTCTTTCCCAAGTCGGGGCTATTTGTAAACCACACAGCCCCCTCCCCCACCCCCAACGGTTCGTGGGCTCTTGTACTGTAGCGGGTCCGAGCACGAGGGCAGGCAGGGGAGGAGAAAGTGATGGATAGGGGAGGGAAATGCTTCTTACGAATGCCAATCTCTAGGGCCGCTGTCAAGCACCCCGCATGTCCGACGTCAGTGGAGAATCTCGGACCGAACCGGCGGGGCGGCGGAGCTACTATGGTTAAGAAGTGGGTAGTCGAGGATACTAGATCCGCGCTATTTATTTGGTAAGGGTTTTAACTGTAAGTTCGGATAGTTGGGTAAGAAGCCATGATTCGTAGAAGTTGTCTTTTCAGGGTGTGTTATATTTCGAGGGTCAGAACACAGCGGAGCGGCAAGTCTCCTGTGTTGGCGCATGACGCTGCCTTCTCTTCCACCCCATGCCAAGCTTTTGCTTTTTCGCCGGCGATTCCGCCACGAATATATGGATGTCGCAGAGTATTCTGAGTCAACGGCTTCGAAATTTCTCTTTCACTTATCGGTTGCTTTGGTTGTTCTAATTTTTTTTCCTGCCCGTATTCATATTGTTCCGAATAGGTCTTGGTTATGAAAAAAAAGAAAAGAAAGGGAGAAAGAAAGAAAGGAATGCAATTTGTGTGAAAGGATGGAAATAAAAGGAAGCAGGGTTTTTCGCGTGGCGCCGGCGGTGTTTTATATTTGAGCGATGGTGGTTTTGTGAATTTGGCAGGTAACTTAAAAATCAGAAAATAATTAGAATGATCGAATGAATGAAATGAATGAATCGATGCATGAATATAAAGTATCCACCTTATGCTTGAATATTACGATGCATGAATGGGTAAATGAATAGCGAAATGGGTGAAGGGAGGCAGTGGTTAAAAATTACCGCTGGATGGAGGCGCGCTCTAGAGGGATGGAGGGTTAGACTCTACTATGTTCTCGTTGACACGACTATGATATCTACTAGCCAGAGCTTAAGAGGGTTCGGAGAAGGAATGCAAAAATAAAACGGGCAGGCTTTTAGTCCGTACATGCTCATAAGTGGATTTGCAACAGGGTTATAAACAGAAATATATCATTACGTATATCATGCCGTATTAAGGAAGAAGGAAGAAAAGCAATAGGATTTTGCATTTTCTAGGGGGGATTTCCAGGTACATCGGGATCATGATTCAGATATTTCTTAAAAGTATAGATCCGTCGGACCATCTGTAGACTGCTAGCGGGTTGATTGACTCTGTATTAAACTACGTACATTGAGCATTCTGAATTTATTTTAGCCTGTGTTGGCTACCAATTTCCTGTGTATATTCGGGCATTTCATGCTTTGGAGACAAATTTTATTTTAAAATTATAGCCAGAAATTGCTCTTTTTAACGTAGAATCCAAGGCCCAAACGTACCTACTTTCTGTGCTGTCACAATAATCACCAACTGCCGATCTTTGGGGGTATTCTTTAGCTAATTTCGCCTAATTTCCAGCGCGCCATTAACATGTCAGTTAGTTCAATAAACCCTAGAAACTCGCTACACTGCATTGTGCACTATGCCACCATGACAAACTGGCCTATGGCAGGCACACCATCGACCACAACATAGATGACGTATGGTCCAGGAGGTGCCAGATTCTTGTTTGGAGGCATAGAAACTGTGAGAGTTTGTGCAGTTGAGCCTTGGTTGAACCCGGTGTTGTCTAGGAAAAGCATACGATGGTTCATGTGCAGTGAGTGCGTGACAAATCCGCCATGGTAAAGTGCCACTTTCACAGCCTGTGCTCCGCCTGGGGCATTGAAGCTGACTGTGTATTCGCTGCCGTCAGCACTGAGACTAGTGCTTGAAAGCTCAACATCTGTCGGTCGGTTGTTTGCATTGTCTCCCTGAAGGTATGGCGGTGTATCTAACCAATTCTTAGCCAAAAAGTGTTCTCATCTAGACGCCTATCGAGCTAAAAGGGAACGGTTCATAGGAGCAGCACTTACAGATTTCCACTCGAAATTCTGTTACATACGGATTAGCAGCATCTGGTGCCAGAATTGGCATCTGTACAGGATTTGATCCCGCAATCATAAGCGTTCCATCCAGAAGGAGCAAAGCAACTGAGTGATACAAGCGTGCAATGGTTGACGAGGCACCAGTTGAGAAACGCTGTCCAAGGGTTTTCGTCGGATCGTATATTAGAACTTCAAACGTGGGATCAGTGGCAAGTCCAAATCCTTGGGCACCTTGATTGCACCCATTAACGAATAGCACAGTCCCGTCAGGAAGCAGTGTTCCTTCAACCATTCCACGTCCTTCCGGCATTGAGTCCATCTCCCAGGTTGGGTTTGTCGACAAAGGCTGAATTCTGCCGCAGCTGGGATCCGTAGGGCTGGTAATGTCCTGGTATGCTCCGCCGCCGCAGATGATAATGTCCGGATCCCATCCATTCTCGCTCGAGAGTGGCAGAAGCACACTACCACCGGTGTTAGGATAGGTTCTGTAGTCGCCAGCAAGGTCAGGAAATGATTTGATCGTCGTGTTGGTCCCGACATCAAACAACTCTGAGCTCTTCGAAACAAACACGAAGAGTGAACCATCTTGAAGCAAATGGATAAATGGATACATCTGTGAGTGCGAAGTTAGCCTATTTCTATTATCCTAGTGTTGATGTACTCACATAGTATGGTTGGTTCTTGACAAGGATATCCATTCCAATATTCTCTCCGCTGGAAATGCCCTCGGCGCTCAACAGCTCATAAGTTGGATTGTTATTTGCTGGAACTGTCGGGTCCAGTCCATTGAGGCTTCCAGACGCAACGAATATAGATCCATCAGGCATCGTTTGAGCAGATGGGTACCAACGATTGCTGGCCAGTTTATTGCCCGGCTCACTCCAATCCTGACCATTCAAGCTTGCGTCGGTAGCTGATCTCTGCAAATATCGAATGGCATTGAACCCATCACCAACAGTGGGATCTATAAAGTCTAGGGGCGCGTTACCCCCAAGAGACAGGAATCTCCCGTCCGGCAGAAAAGCACCTCCAGCGCAGAAGGCATTGGTCTTATAGGCTAGAGGCACGACGAGATTTGTAGCTGGATCATATTCGGATGAGTAGGCATATTGTCCATCCGCTAATGTCAACTGCGTATAATTCTCAATTTTGTCGAGAAACACTACACGACCATTTGGAAGCAGACCGGCATGCATAGCTGGAACACCTGATTGTCCCACTACAGCAAAGCTTCCCGGGTTAGGATTCTCCGGAGCTGCACTCGGTCCTGGGGCTGGAGCCACCGCGGGACCAAGGCAGGGACCAGATTGACACCCATCGCCGCAGTGGCTTGTCGTGTTTCCGCAGTCTACTCAATCATATTAGATCGGTTCTCTGCATAATCACCAATACCCCACTTACATCCATACATGCTACAGCAACTACCTTGAGGCCAATCACCGCAGACTGTTCCGCCGTTGGCTGCACCGCAAGTACCATCGGTAGTGACTGCGCCAGTGGCAGCGGCACCTGCAATTGTCGTAGGTTTTCCGAGGACCGGCTCCCCAGATGTTGCTGCTGCAGCTGCAATCGCGGTTGTCGGAGGATCAGCAGCGACCGATGAAGATGACGATGTCGTGCAACCAGAGATACATCCGCTTCCACAATAGGCTTCGGTGTTCCCACACCAGCCGTATTGCGAGCAGCATGTCCCACTATATACTGTGCTATCAGGATCGCATATTGTATTGCCGTGATCCGGTCCGCAAGTTCCATCTGTTGAATAATTCTCATTATCCCTTCGGGCAAGATTCATTGCAGGGTTCCACAAGGTCCTGCCCTCGCGAGCTCGAGGGAGGCGGCTCATATGTATTGGTGGCGCTCCGCAACTGTATATTTCAGCTAACACTCCATAATAGGGTCACAAAATTTCGGCGCATACACTCCGTCATGTGAGCATATTTGTCCACGCAAACATTGATGGAAATTCACCTCGTCAGGCTCACAGAAGAGAGTGACGTGGTTAAAGATTATGTTTGCAGACAGAATGTCGGCAAACAAGGCGCAAAAGAAGATTTCGGCTTTCATGCTGTACTTGAAATAAGGGGAAATGATGAATGAACGGAGGTATGTAAAGATATTTATTTTGCGTTGAGGAGGATCCGGGGAGGCTAAAAGTAAAAGCAGATCTTCAATTGTTATGATTCAGGACGTTGCAAGGTTGTATTCATTGGAATAGCACAAGAATGCATTCACCCGCGCACAAGGCGATCTGCTGAGTAGCAATCCGATGCAACCTTGCCAAGGCAGAAGCACCGGGGCGCGGGGCTCCCGGTCTTTTGCCCGCAGTGGCGTATGATCATCTAGATTTTCTGTAACGATCATCAGGCGGGGTTGTATATGTTTCAAGCGGTCAAAGATGTGGTACAAGCCGCAGACTGTTGCATTCAAGCTTCCCAAGATGTCTTTCAACTGCATCATCCCTAGATCAGTGAGTGTCGTGGCAGTCGTGAACCGGGCGATCGGTACTGAAAACGAGGTTCGTGTAACCCCTTCTCAGAGTGTCCGCTAGGGCCGATAAACACCGGTGATCTTCGGTCTTTTTGTAAAAAAACAACTGTACACTAAGGATAGCATTTTGTACTAGACCCAGACCACCGTTACGCCGGTCTGAGCATACCGGCACCAATACCCTATTAGGAAAGAAATAAACAATTCGTCTGTCAGGTCGAGCGCTTTGAACAAACGTTCGAGCCCCAACCACTCACTGAACGGTGCTTCGTCAAAATGGAAAGCAGGATGCCTCGAACAAACAAATGTGGCAAATATGCTTCAAATCCAAAAGAATATTATGAATTGGTCAAAGATTGGTCAGCATGTCGAGCCCGCACCTTCGATCCCTCCGTTTATACTGTATATAATTTTAACTTATATAATTATTTATTAACTATATGTATTATATATATATATTAAGTACATGGTTTTGATATATTATAATGTAATGTATAAAAATTATACAATTAATAGCAGGAGTTACCTAGTCTACCCTCCAATCTATCTGCCGAGCTTACCTATAAATTATTAAATACCTCTTTCTATATACTTAAAGTATTAAACTCAAGTCTGTCACTTTACCTTTAAAGCTTAAACATCATCACAAGATCACACAATGGCTATTGAAATTACCTCTGATTCTGACATGCCAAAATGTCTAAACACTAAACAAAAGCAGATAAAGAAGGCACTAGAGCTAGCATCCTCTCATTTTTCCACTACTGCCAAGGAGGCACACAGCCCAGACATCCAAGGGTTCTTCAGCAGAACAATGATCGTAACACTAAAGACCGGTGAGAAGCTTGTCATCCAATTTCGGCTCGAGCAACTAGACATGGAGCCTTTCAAAATTGCTCGTCAAATACTAGGGCCGGTCGTACCCGAAATCGGTCTCATAGCAAATGAAAAGCTTGAGCGTGATGGTATATGGACTTACTGGATGACGTATATGCCGGGCAAGATATGGATGGACAGCGCAGCCGGCCGCATGTCAGCAATTCGAGTCGTCACCAATCGTTCCTTGGGCAGGATACTATCTCGGGGACTTATCGAGGGAAGCAATAGCGAAGCCGTCGTGAAGACGAAACTTCGGCCCCATCTCGAGCTCATCCTTTCCTCGAATGACGACCAGATCCGCCAGTTTTATCATATGGGAAGCGACTTGCTGGGAAAGCTAGATCGGCTAGAGCATCTCCCATTGTTCGTTTCTCACTTTGACCTCAACGAGGTCAACATCCTCCTTGACGAGAATTGCGAGGTATCTGGCATCATCGACTGGGAGCTCTCCCAACCCCTGCCCTTTGGCATGGGTCTCTGCCGCATCCACACCTTTGCCGGCGAATTCGCAGAGAGAAAATTCTACATGCCGCCCGATTTTGATGCCTCGGAGCGGGGATTTTGGGAGGAAATCTACAATGGCGCCCCACAGGTCATCCGCACCCTCTTGGACACCAATGGGGAAGTCGTCCAGATAGCACTCATGCTCGGGACACTGCTGGATGCATTTCAGCTGGATGATGATAGGATAAAGCTGGGGCCGTACAATCCCGTGGTGGTGGCGGCGCTACCCAAGTTTTTCTCCTACCGGATTCCCTTTGTGCGAGGCGCTGAACCACCGTATTCAATCTGAGACTAAGATCATAAGAAGGCTAAAAATGCACAAAGTATCATTTTTCTGGACGACGGCCAAGACAACTGGGTGATTTATTAGCTTACGGTCAGGCATTAAAGACAGCCTCGAATCATTGTGTTTGCACTCAAGCTTCAGAGGGACGTAGTCGGTCAACCGCCCTACACTTGAACCTCTTCATAAGTCTTGCAATCTAGCTTTATTATAATACTTGATTAAGTTCAAGTCAGCAATCCTTGGTATGGCTTTTAGCGAAATCAAATCATTATTTCATAAGATTATCTAGATTCCGTTGGCTTATAACTTTTTTATAATTTCTAGCTGTTGCGGGATAACCGAGATGTGGGTTGCTAGGAGTAGGATTAATCACACTATCGTATATCTGAACACCAGTAAATCAAAGGTGATAGAAAATCACCAAATATCAATTGTAGATGAGAGCGAATGGAACAGCTGAGCTTTTGCTCTGCTTTTGCTTTAATGATGGACCGAGGTGTCTCAGTTCGTACTAGTTACAAATTGGGGCTAGGGGCAGGGCGGATAGATGGAAGACGGGTTCCGGCTCACCGATCATTTCAGGGTCCTTGCACTAGGAGTACTGGATAGTAGCAGTACTTTGCTTGTCCAGTGATACAATGACATAAGGGAGTTCTGGGACTTTAGTCTACTTGTACCGCATATGATTGCACAGACCAGGACAGGCCCAATGGTCCGTGCAATGTCGCTTCCGTTTTGTGACGCAGCAGATGAAACTACAACTGGTCAACACGCATCAGGGCCCGCAGCCATGAGAGCAACAATTCTTCGTCCCCTGCGTATTATTTGATGAAAAAGACGTCGGAAGGACAAGGGAAAGAGGAATTAGATCCCGGCATTGTATCGCCAAATATATTCTGTACCGGTTCATGGCGCTGTTTTTGCTGTACAATTACTGTACAGTACCTGCAGAAATGAAATGGCTGGGAGATGGTCGTCCAATAGCAGGCTGTCGATCACCAGCCACGCTGTCCGACCACTTCCAGCCTCCCACGGCCCTCCTCATGTTGGGAAGGGTTCAGGAGCAAAAGTATAATTGAATAGCATAGTTACACACGTTCCTGACGAAACGCTTGCCGTCATGCTTTGTCAAGTGTCTGGAGCATACCACGCGTCGTCGTCGTGTTGAGCTCAAAGGAGACATGAACTCGGAGAGTCCCAAGCTTCACTCAGTGAACGGTATGTCTTTCCCCCGCTTCGTGCTAGGCTGAAACATCCCATTGATTTTTCCTTCTCCTCTTCTTTTGCGTTGACAGTCAGTCAACCGCAGCTTCTACACAGTGTCTCGAGGCAATCTATCGCTGCTTCGGATGATTTTTACTCTTTCTCGGAGTCGGGCAACGATCTCTCAAGTCAAGACGGCGACCGAAGTACGGTAGTGTCATGTCGTTCACCTTCACGCCTCTCCCCAGCCACCATATACGAGGACCCATTGTCAGAGCCGGAATCATTGTCGGCAAGGGACGTGATGAGAATGCCGTCCAATCTTCAAATACCCTCTACAGTGCGCGCGGTTCCGAGCTCGCAACGAACCGCTCGCCATTCCTCCAGTCGTTCATCTAGGAGACCAGTCGATGCGGACCGGAATCAGCCAACGCCTGGAATGGACGATACTCCCTATATCAGATTTGCCATTGATCAGTTAACGCGAGACGAAGAAGAGCCCGAGCCACATAATGGAAATTCGCGACCAAGTGAAGACTATCCCGTTGATCGATTAATACACGATGAAGGGCTGGGTTACCTTTCATCTGTTCGAAATCCCCGACGAGGACCTCATTCTCGCCAGGAAGAAAGGGATCCAGAATCTTGTAAGTCCTCGGCAGCTTTGAAAATACGAAAAGTTCCTCTTGCTGATTATCCTAGATGGTCGTGAAGTGTTTGTTCCTATTGATACGCCTGCAAACTCGTTAAGATATCCTCATTTAAATTTCTTGCCTGGCATACTCCGCCCAGTCGCTGTTGGAGCCCTTTTATTTTGCTGTCTTCTTATGCTTGCAGGCTTGATATTCTGCGGTGTCTGGTCGAATAAGCATCATGGCCTCTGGGACTATAAAGGGCTGGGAGGAGGGCGGTACTTTGTGTTTCAATTCCTACCGCAAATGCTTGCTGCGGTTATTTTGCTGTGGCTCTTTGCCCTCCAGACGGCAGCTTGCCGCGTTTTGCCCTTTGTAAGCATGGCATCCACAGCCTTGGGGAAACGAACGGGCGCTCTGTTCACACCACTCTTCCAAACGCGGTTTCTTCTGCCGCAGTTTGCCTACTTTCGGAATGGCCATGTATTTCTTGGGGCGTGCTTTTCCGTGTTCTGGCTCTCCGTGTTTACGCTGCCTCTGCAGTGTTCTCTCTTCCAGGTGCGGTACCTCTCAGACCAAGGCGTTTGGCGATGGTCGACGGTGCAGCCGGTCGTATGGACCTTGGTAGCCTTGTACGCGCTTCTATCGATTGCACTCGTGGCAATAGCAGCGTATTTTTTCCGAAGATCGACTGGCCTGCGGTGGGACCCATCCTCGCTTGCAGATGTTCTAGTTTTGCTCCAGCAGTCCAACATTCTGGACAATTATACAAAATCGGAAATAATGAGTCGAAAGAATGTAGGCAAACGATTCAGCTATAATAGCAACAGGCTCGGATATTGGAAGACTTCTGAGAGACCTGCCGATGTCTTTTACGCCATTGGGGAGGAAGGACCTCACACTCGTCGCTACTCTGTTCAGCAAGGTAGGCTGGTTGAGAAGCCGACAGACGCACGCCTTCAACAGGATTTCGATCCCGAGAGACAGCGTCCTGTGAGATCGTCCACCAATGAATCCCTGCGACGGGATATATATTCTTCCCACATCCGGTACCGATGGACGCCTTGGTTCCTCCGGACGGGCTGGGTAATCTCTTGGATTGTCATCGGCTTTGCCTTACTCATCGCGTTCCTCGTCGTCAGCTTCGTCAAGAACGCAATCAAACACGGCTGGTTACCTTTACTTCCTGCGGCACCCAATTCCGAAATCTTTTCTTCTGCCAATTTCCTCTATAGCTTCCTCCCTTCCCTCCTTGGAACCATTCTCTTCCTTGCCTGGCAGCCAATCGACATGTATTTCCGCGCTCTTCAGCCGTACGCCAATCTGGCTAACCCCAATGGTGTAAATGCTGAAAAGAGCCTGCTTCTCGACTATACCAGCTGCTTTCCCATTGAAGTAACCGTCAAAGCGGTAATTTCAGGCCACTCGAAAGTGGCGTGGTTCTCATTCATGAGTATCGTCTCTGTTACACTGCCCGTTTTGGCAGGTGGCGTGTTCTGGGCCGAATTGTTCGTCGACGACTCCCAGGTCCGCATGGCTGCAGATTTGTCGGCCTTTTATGCCATTATTGTTTTCCTCATCATCTACGTGCTTTCGCTGGCCTGTATCTGGCCGACCAAGAAGCGTTACCTGCCACATGGCATCGCAACCCTTGCAGAAATCATCAGCTTCGTCTATCAAAGCCCGCTACTGGGCGATCTTGCGTTTAAAGAACCCAAGAGTAAGACAGACCTAGTCACTAGACTCTTGAGCGCCCCGCCAAGGGAAACAGCTATTCCTTTGTACGCTTTTGGTGTCTACCTCGGCCGCGATGGCCGAGAGCATTTGGGTATCGATCGATTGCAGCGGCCGGGTGCGCCAGAGATGATTATCACGACAGGAGGATAGTGCAGACTTCCCTCTCCCGCTTTCGCCAACTGCATTGCAATGCATCGCATGGCATTTTTGAATCCCAATTTTGCTACTTATACCTTGCTCTTTTCATATCTGTTCGCTTTTCTCTCACTATATATCAATATTTTCTTGCGGCATTTTATTTCACGGTTACATTTCTCGGGCCCTTCTCGCGCATCATCTGTATACCACAATCAGCGCAGCTATATCCTTTTTGCTTTTTCAAGAGCCGACAACGCTTGGTTTCATCCTCACGAAGCGATTGATTAACGGCGTTATGATCTCACGATCACGATCACGATCTACGACACGATGTAATACAGTCTCTTCTTATTCCTCTTCTTCTCTCATATCCCAATTCCCGAGGTCATTTCTCACGGGATATTTGATAATAGTATTTAATTCAATATAGATGAGATACCTTTGCTTCTACCTCAGCTATTTACCAATTTACCTTTAGGTAGATACTTACATCGCTCTTAGTCGTATTAGATTACCCTTCAACCGAGTCCCAAGTTTTGAGACGTGAACTCTTTTGTTTAATCTTCCTCAACATTATCTTTTTTATTTTATTTCCTTGGCTTCTCTCCCACAGATTTCTTCCTTGGCCGCCTATTTCATTTGTGTCGTTTATTACAACCCATGTTTCTTCTATCCTTAGGTACTTCCATTTCCATTTCGGGCACACCTCCCCCGAGATCGGCCAGGGGGGAAGCATGAGAGCCCCAGGGCCCCCGTGACACCACATTTCCCTTGTGTAACCTCAAAAACACAAGCCCCCAAAGCCACCGTGTCGCACAAGATCGAAAACATCTTTCCCTGCCAAACTAAGAAAGAACCCTTACCCTTGTTCACCAAACCCCTCCTCCACCCGTCCCTTGATCCTTGGCCCCAAAACTTCCCCCCCATGTCCCCCATGGCCAACATGGCGTCACGCACCCCTGGAACACAAGGAACACAAAAGTGACAATCTTTGCTGAATCCAGTAATTTGGACAATTGTCGTCGGACGTGGAAAAAACAAGGTTGCTTTGCACCCTGGTCGTTTGGGTTTTTTTACTTCCGAATTTCCCTACTCCCTACCTACGTAGCACCTTTCCGTCACCTGCCGTGTTGCCGTCAACCCCGTTACCACAGTGCCGGTACGGAGTAATTTTAAATCAGGGTTTGTCTCCCCAAGCTCCGGTCCTATCGTCTTGTCGTCCTGTCGTTCCGTTGTCCCAGTTGTCCCACAGCCAAAAAAGAAGATATTTGTAACAAGCAGACCACAACCAACCGGTTTACAAAATTCTATCCTTTGTTGCGACTTCCCGTAGACCGCGAAAAGATCAGAACAAAGCAATTGACCTTACCGATGTTCAAATAAAAAATTTTAACTTGCATAACATGAGAAGCGATGACCACAAAAAAAAAAGAAAAGAAACCATAACCAAAAAGAATGAAGGGAAAAAAAGACAAAAAAAAGACAAAAAGACAAAAAAAGGGTCGATCCGGAGATCGAATCCGGGACCTCTCGCAAATTGAAACTCAGGGTTTTGAGAAGGAACTCGCGCTCCGACTCCCTAAGCGAGAATCATACCACTAGACCAATCGACCCGTTGTTGTTGAATTCCTTTGCATTAACGAAATATATATCTGCACGGATTTTCAAGTTGAATGCTGCTGCCGTACGGACGAGGGAGGTAATGCCGGGTTGATTGGTAAGGCGGACCGCGGGTGGATTAGTCGGACGCTTCGGACCAAACAAAATATTTTGGCGCCCCGGACGACCCCGCGGGAAAGTTGTGTATAGGCACTTTCTGGCGGAGCAGGAAAATATATATAAAATACAGCAGGACAGCTTTGACAGCAGGATAGTAGGATCACAGGCGCCGACATAAGAAGAATTGTACAGGGTCACTTTTCGCTGTGAAGCTTTCGCAATTGGGGTACGGGTAACAGCTCTACTCTGCCAGGAAACATACCACCGTTGAGCGCAAATATATATTTTATACAGCGCAATTGGCGGGCATTTATTACGGCATTCGATCAAGAGGAATAAAAGAAAACCGCACACCAGGCAAAACACAGAAAGAAAGGAAGAAGAGAAAGCCATGGACGACGACGTATTCTACTCCGACTCGGGCTCTCCGCCGCCTTCATTTGCCCATGAATCGGCGAGGACTCGAGATGTGCCCGGCTACGACTATGACTTGAACTCGGACTTTTTAGACACTGTCCCGAGCACAGACACCCCAACGAAAAAAGCTACAAATTCGCAAGTTGGTTCGGAGTCCAAAGTCGACGCCAATGCCCCGTCGGACATTCCGCGACTACGCAGCGTCCATAGCACAGCGGGATATCGAGACGGAATTGCGTTCGCCAAGAATGAGTACATTCAAGCTGGATTCGACGAGGGGTATGCATTGGGCGCGGTCATTGGGTTGCGAATTGGGTGGATCTTGGGCGCACTAGAAGGACTTTGGATTGCATTGGAGAAGAGTGGTCGTAATGCAAAGGGAGAGAAGGAGAAGGGGAGTAGTGGACATGCTCGTCGAGTTGGTTCCGGTGTGGAAGACCAGAGTGAACAGCAAGAGGTGGGCTTGGTGGGTAATGGCAGCTCGGTAGGCCAGGACAGCGGAAGGGAGGAAGAAGGAGGAAAGGGAGAGGAAACCGAATCAAAGAAGATGCGCAAGCTTCTTGACGATGCGAATGAGGATTTGAAAACCGAGAACGTGTTTGGGAAGAAGTACTTTGGACCTGATGGGATCTGGTTGTTTGATGTTGTTGTCGGTGCTGCCGGTGGGAGTCATGCGGATGCACTTGCACATGGGTCTGCGCATGGCAAGGATTCGAGCCATTCAGGCGGTTCAAAAGGGGGCAACGAGGAAGCAAACGGAGTCGGAGAGGGAGAATATACCTTTGAAGACGTAGCATCTTCTCACCCACTTGTCAAGAAGTGGACAGGCGTCGTCATTGCAGAGACGCAGAAGAGAGGAGTAGCACTTGATGTCTTTGAGGGAGCAGAGTACGAGGCACGACGATTGGCAGAAGATGGATTTGCTAGTTGAGGCAGCATTATTATCCGCCTGGTCTGCCATTGTATGGAGGGTGCCTATCCTGGGCATTCACCTCCATTTTCACCCATTCTTCAGGGAAGTCTGTACTGGGCAAGTGTCTTCCCCTTCGGCCGGAGCCCATCCTTGTTGGCAAGTCATCTCTTCTCCCCACGTGGAGCTCCATGCTCGTTTGCAAAGAGATGGCCAGGCCTGGCAAGAAACAATACAGCCTCCTTGGACTTGTCCCATCCAAACCTATTCTTGCTATATCCCGTGTGTTTGGATATTATTTTGGCCTGGCAGCCCAAGTATCAGCGGACGGTCAAAACCCTTTCTGAGCGACAGCAAAGACGAGCCCAGAAGGCAGATGAGGCAAAGGTATACCTCCAGGCTTGATACTTATGTTCAAGCGCAACAGCTGTGCCACGCGTCAAGCTCCAAGATGGTTGTGATGCAGTAGCTATTGCTGCTGCTTCTATGTATCGGTCTGACAGCTAGACCAGTGACAGATTCATGCTTCCAAGTGACACGCTGTTCTCACAGTTTTCAAGCATGGAACTAGCCCCTAGAGTCTGAGTATGAATGAAGCAGGGGACTCTCAAGGCTTTGTTCATGACCATTGAAGACGGAAAGCCTGTTCAAATTTGCGAGCGTGCATTGGTTGGCACTTTTCATGCTCAGAGAGCCATTAGAGAGCGGTTTGTCCAATTTTTAATTGAGCAGATAGGCTGTAAAACCCACAAGGGAAATACAACTACTTCACAAATTCAACCTCATATTGTGCAAAGTAAAACTGTAATAAATTTCGCTTAATACTGTAGGTCTAGGGCATTAATTCAGTGCAGTGAGGTAGTTGTGCGACCTTTTACAGATGCCATGACGTGAAAACAAATTTGCCATTTTCGCCATGAACATTGCTTGACAGGAGGAATATAAAATCCATGACAGAGAAAAAAAATGACAACACATAGTAAGTGAAAGAGGACAGTAAGAGAATTATAAGAAGAATCAGTCAAGGATTCAGCAGACTGGGTCAATACCAGTAGGAGTGATTGTAATTGACTAACGAGACTGGCAGTTAAGCCATCCGTTCGAATCGCTCCTTGGCTTTGTCCTTGGTCCGTTCTAAGAAATCCGCATATCCACCTTTCGTCTTACGATTAGCTTCATCTACGGCATCTCCTACCTTGCCACCTTCTGCACCGAGACCGACGCCCTGGACATAGACGTCTGTCTGGATGGGCGCGGTCCTGCCAGTCCCTTCTGCACCAAGACCTTCTCCAGCAGTCCAGCCCATCTTTCCAAGCAAAGCGGCACCCTTGGACTTGACTACAGGTTCCTCGTCTTCTTCTTCGACCTTTGCGGTTTCCTTTGCTGCAGAAGGTGAGGCTGCCGATGGTGCTTGGGCTGGACGAGCAGGCTTTTGCTGGGGTGCAGAGGGCTTCTTAGGCTGACTATAAACTTCACGTCGTTCTTTGGCACGATCCCGGTATTCGGCCGTAGAGTTGGCGGGTGACAGGGAAGTGAGTCCTCTCTTTGCGAGCTTCTCGAGAGCTTTTTCCTTTAATTCTTCGTTTTTGAGATTGTCACGATGAAGCTGACTGAGTCTCTCATGCTTGTTGACTTCCGCAGACGTCTTGAACTGGCGAGAGCATAATAGACAGCAGCTTCGCTCCAAATCGGCAAACGATTGCGTGGGAGGGCTCTGGTCCGATTTTTCTGGCTCGGGTGTCTTCTCAGTGATTTTCGTCGGGTCGCTCGCAGGTACGGTCCCTTCTTGAATTGCAGTCGCCGCAGCAGGACCACCGTGCAGCTCAACATGCCTTTCACGCCAGAATTGGAGATGCGAAGGAACGGCCTTGGCAATGTCAGTCTCTCCAATGATCAAGGATAACAAAACAAAGGAAAATTTACCTTTTTGGTGCTGGTAACGGGAGTCGATTCGGCCTTGCGTTTCTTCGACTTCTCAACATCTTTGTTCTTGACCAAGCCTTCCTTTTCAGCTGCTGCAGCTCGCCTCGAAACTTCGTCCGCGCTCGTTATGCTTGGCTCAGGAGCGGCATTCACTGTGAGTTCGGTGAGATAGGCGCCTTCATCCCAGTACGCGAGCTTCATTGCGGCATTGCTGAGAGGGCTGAAGGTGAACCGATCAATTGCCGGAGTAGGGTTTAGAACAGGAACGAAGACGCCAGCGTGGATATAGCTAATCATTACTGGCCTAGAAGCGATGGTGAATTTATCCAGCGAATTGTATTTGGTCAAAGCAGCTTGCGCATCCTGATATATGGTCAGCCACTACCAAATGACAGAGTTTGAATGGCCTCTCACCTCAACTGCAGCAAATTCTGCAAAACCGTACTTCCAGCTGTCGTTTGATTTTCTATCCCGTACGAGAAGCACTCGCCTGATGCTGCCCTCCCTGGCGCCGAGGTTGCCGTCACTAGTCGTTGATGCCACTTTACTGGTTGATTTCTTCGCCGAGGCGCTTTGGGTTTGTGATTGAGGGTCGCCACCGGCTTTATACAGTTTGGCCACGCCCTTTGCGAGAAGCTCTTCAGACACGCTTGCTTCGAGTCCACGCACGAGCAGGAATTGAGACGGAGTATTGTCGGATGACACATCGCTGTCCCCAATGTTCTGAAAGACAGATGGCTCCTCATCATCATCAGGGACAATAACGGTAGGATCTAATGGTTTTCAATAAGCCCGCCCTCAAACTAATGACAAGACACAAAAACAACTCACCTGGTCTGGAAGCCTGGCAGCGGAAGCACTGCATACGATGGGAATAGTTCATGAGTAGGCACTACAACGGTCAACACCCCATCCATCACCTTGTGATAACTTTATCCACTTACCATCATACACTTCCAGTCGCCCTCGCCTTTCTCCGGCCGGCTCTTTGCGTCCTTCTCTCGGCCGTACGCAATTCGAATCTTCGCTGCCTGGTCTTCACGCTGTGCAGAGCCGTAGAGATAGAGAGTCGGATAATAATTTTCAAGGAAAGCGCGAGAACCGGATAGAGAGGAGAAGTGGACAAATCCAAACTGCCGTGATGCGCCTGATTCACCTTATCAGCATAGACCTATTAACAGAAATTTGCTTGTGGCTCTTTAGTACCTGTGTTGCGATCCCGAATCACTCGGACTTCCTCCAAGCCATCCACTTTATAATGACCTTTGAGCTCTTGTAAAATCTGTATGTGGAAACGCAACGGCCAAAATCGGCCAATGCTAACGCCTTAGCCTCAGTTCATTCAAAAAGAAAGCGAGTGTCTTGTTTCTGCCACTTGGAGATTTCAGGGGGCATAACAACAGCAGGAAGCACAGAGGTGGTGCTTAGACGGAGGAAGTCTGGGGAAGGGGAAGAAGGGGAGGGTGTCCAACGTCGTCTTCAGTCATATCCTGCGGGAGTCCTTCCAAGATGACATCTCTGCTCGGTGGTCCTCCAAAGTAAGGTGAGCGATCACGGTCCCTTCGGCGCCGAGGGCTTTGGCTTCTGCTGCGACTGTCGTGATAATTGGATGGAGAGTGATACTCCTCGCGGTCACGGTCAAAGTATGTCCCTCGACCACTACCTGCTCCTCCTCTGCGGGGTCCAGGAGGCGGACTGCGACCGCCACCACGGTTGTTGTTGCTGCTGCTGCCTCGGCCACCACGATATGAATAGTCCCAAGCTCGTACGCGCGGCATAGTATTTGGCCCGTTGGGATCTGAGTCGATGGCAGATTGTTCACGAGAAGGGAACTGAGAATAATCTTCTTTGTGCAAATCACCAGAGATGCTCATTAGCCGATATGTTTTTTCTAAAAACAAAAACTCTCATCAAGTGCTACGCGTGTGCCGTAATGATATATACCATGAGGCGAAGGGCGTCGTCGCCTAGGGGACGGTGAATATCGTCGATAGCGCTCACACGGCGAATTTGACCGTGAATGATGCTGCCATCGCTGCTCGTCGCTGTTGTCGTTGTCGTCGTACATTCTGGCTTCGCGGTCATATCGTGCCGGCGCAGGGCGTGATGACCGATACATGTCTTCTTCTCCTGGTGGCGCTTCACCAGGCGCTCTATACGACATGATGGATGCTATGGAGTAAAAGAAAGGAAAAGAATTAGATGGAGAAGAGGTGCTCGGTGTCTGTCGAGCGAGGAGCTCTTGACTATGATGATGATTCGGTTCGAATCGAACGCGACGGCTAATGATCAAGGCAGTAATTGATGCTGTCTATAATAGCAGCGTTTCTAGGTTACCCGCTGCAACATTTATTGACAACAATCTCCGGCCCATGTCCTATCGATAAGAGCGGGACCATTCCGACGCTTCAATTAATTTACTCGATAAACAGTCAAACAAGCCCAGGGTTCCAGGCAAGGCACTTGACCATTTCCCATGAATTAACAAGACAGCTTTATATTATTTCCCCAGCATCTATCAATCTGTTAAGTTGTTGGCGCGCGCACACAATGGCAGACTCCACCGAGCAAACACTATTCATACTTGCAGAAGAGGGCATCCATGTGGAGCTCACCCGCGCGCATCTCGATGCCGGCGCTGTCATGAATAAAGTGAAGAGCCCCAAGGCCGGCGCAATTGTGCTTTTTGCCGGTATGTATCTGGATATTCTTTACCTCGAGTTTTCATCCTCCTCCTCCTCCTCCTCCTCCTCCTCCTCCCCCTCCTTCTCTCTCTCCCAACCGCCGCCGCCCCATCCCCCTCTCAAACACACACACACACACACACACACACACACATACACACATACACACATACACACATACACACATACACACATACACAACATAAAAAGACTCAAGTTGAGAATAAAAAAGTTGAGAAGATAAAAGTCGAGAATACAAAAATTGAAAATATAAAGATGAGAACATAAAGTTGATAATAAATCACAGGAACGACAAGAGACAACTTCAATTCCAAGCCAGTCAAGGAGCTCCAATACACCGCGTATCCGCCTCGGGCGCTGCAAACGCTGCTTACAATCGCGCGGACGATGAAGGAGAACCACGGCTTGCAAGGGATTGCGCTTATTCACAGACTAGGCGTCGTGCCGATTGGCGAAGAAAGCATATTGATCGCGGTGTCTGCGCCGCATCGGCAGGCGGCGTGGCGGGCGGGGGAAGAGGCGCTGGAAGAATGTAAAGCGAAAGCGGAAATATGGAAGCTGGAGGAGTTTGGCGGGGATGAGGGCGGCGTGTGGCGAGCGAATCGGGATGGAGCGGAGGGCGTGAGGGTGGATAGTAAAGAGGAGAGGATTGATGGGTTTGCTTGAACGGGGGAAACATGTCAGGGCGTCGTGGCAGTCACTGCATCGCGCAGACAGAAGCACCACGGAGACAGAAAGCTGTTCAGGTAGGCAGACTCTACTGGGCCTTCGAATGCATCAAAATACGAGATACCACGAGAGTACGATGAGGAAGGAATAAGATCTAATTAGTTTAGAATCAAATGCTTGCTCTAGATACAAGTTACGTTTTACAATACATGGGGAACGAGCGCTATCTCTCCCCGCCAACAAGGCGCCAGGCGCGCAAAGGAAGGCTTTGGAGCTTTATGGCGGCCGGTCTTATATAGGATAAGAATGTGACCAGGCCGATTATTATACAGAGAACGTTGACAATGTAATATCCGTCGCGGTTGACGTTGCAGGTGCCGCCGCCATTCTCGCAGCGATGCTTTTCCGCTTCGAGAGCACAAGAAAAGGGAGAAGTAACAAGGTCGGACTTGAGGTCGACTGGAGGGGAGATGGGAGGCTGGCATGTGGCGACAGTAAAGATGTCGACCAGCTTGAGGACGAAGAAGCGGGGCAGCGTACCACCAAGGTTAGAGACTCTGTAAGTACAAATTAGCAGCATATTCTTTCAAATCATGATTTAGTTCAAAAACTTACGTGGCCAAAAGGGTCATATAGGTGCCGCCAACCACAGGGTCTGCAATCTTAGCGTGAAATGCGGAAACCGCGACGAACATGATTGTGCTCATCGAAGTTGAAAACACATGCTCTGCGATGACAGTGACGAGATACCAGGTTTTGACACCGGCGGAGGGGAAGATCATGACGGTCACTTGAGCGAGTACGGCCGCAATTAGTCGTCCTACAAATGCCCAACACCAGAGCTTCATGGGCGGATACTGAGATGACCACTTGCCTCCGTAGTAGCCGAGTACCATCTCAAAGGGGAAATCAATAAGGACCGTCAACGCCATGTCTTCCTGGCTGAACCCCTTTTCCAAGAGTTTCAAGTTTGTGACGGCATCGTTGGCTTGGAAGCCAATTTTGGCGGTCAAATGCAAGATGATAATGGACTGAATGTTCTTGAGCTTCAAGATGCCAACCATGACCCGGTAGACCTCCATGATGCCATCTCTCTCCTTTGTTCTTTCTTCCTTCTTGAGCAAGGCCAGACCAACGGTAATGATAAGATAGGCCCAACCCCAAAATTTCAGGTATCCACCAAGAGTGATGACACCTTCAGGCGACGGAACCTGGCGGAACCACCTATTTGCAAAGTCGGGCGCATTCAGGGCTAGAAACACGGTATACGAAAGGAATTGTCCGCCGGTCAACCCGACGGTTTGTGCCGTTGAGGCGTAAGAGAGGTTTTGGGAGGATAAAAGGGTAATGGCCCAGCCTATAGAGAGATTCGGTCAGAAAATCCATACTCTGTTGCCATACGTTCGCTGGGTACGCATCAACGCTTGACTTACCATCTACAGCAATATCCTGAGTCGCACACATGAAAACAAGGAAGAACCAAGCCCATGTGAAACCCCATACGCCGGCCCCATTGTTGGCACCAGCTTCGACCATCATCTCTTTGACGTGCCCTCCGAGCCAGATCATGCCGATTCCCGAGATCAGCTGAATGGGCAGAATCCAACTCTTTCTGCGCCCCACTTTTGGGCTCCATACTGCGTCTACGATTGGACTCCAGAGCAATTTCAACGAGTATGGGTACGATGCTAGAGAGAAAATACCAATCTGCCCATAGGAGAGATATGGCTTTAACAGAAATGGGACCGAGCCGGACGCCAGTCCCATGGGGATTCCCTGGAGAAAATATAGGAGAACAAGTAGAAGAAAATTTCGGCGATCTGCGGCTGACAGGTCCCAGAAGCTATGGTTGGGGTTTTCAGACGGTGGAACTGGCACATCATGGTCCAGACTGAAGCTCGCCCGTGACATGAGGTTGGCCGTCTGGGAAGCAGCTGTGGGGCTGTCCAGCGACGCATTCTTCCTTCGCATCTCCACCTGTGAATTCATTTTTCCCGTTGAACGTCCGTTCAGTGCTGCTCGTGCAGAGGAAGCAGAGGTGCTCGAAGAAGACCTCGACGAGGATGCTTGAGGTTCAGCACGTGCCCGCCTGCCCATTGGGGAATGTGAAGGTGATCCCTGCTCAGAGAGATCGTCTTGCTTTTGTCTTCTGCTGTGTTGATGCGTGGAATTGTCGAAACGAGTGTGTGAGTTGCCCTGGGAACTGCGCTCTCTACGGTGATGCTGCGACGTAGCACTGTCAATGCCAAGGACTAGGTCTTCTAATTCCACCCCTCGAGCAGCTTCTCTGCGTTTTTGTTCAAGTCGTTGCTGTTGATACTGCGCAGCGTGTGTAGGAAAAGAAGCCGTTTCAATGGTAGAGGTAGTGAGAGGGAGGGACGAAGGAGGGTGATTGCCTGAGGAAGGCGGCATCCATGTGATCTGGCAGCGGAGACTATGGAAGAGGTCTCGTTGGCCTCAAGAAGGATTAGATAAAAAGAGAGTAATCTGAACAAATCGTAAGAATGATGACAATTGAAAAAATAAAGAAATAGACTTGTGGGGCGAAACACACCTCTGACCAGGGACTTTTCACGTCACGCAGTTCAGGGCGGATTCTCAGTGTTTCTAAATCGAGTCGAAACAGCAAATGGGGAACGTGGTCTCTTGATGTTGGAGTTCCACGCTTTTCCTTTTTTGGGATTCTTTATCCAATCAATCTTATCAGTATTGATTATCTCTGCCAAACGAAACTAAAGTTAGTCATTAGTTAACTTAGTAAAATATTAGTAATTTGAAACATACTATACCAAATAGACAGTTTTGGTTCCCAAACTTGCACGCATCCCTGCTAGCGTACTGTCATGACTTTTGGTTTCGCGTTCCGTATTGTGGGGGGGGCATGCATGACTAAGGATGGAATTACTTTGTTTATCGCTCGCTCTTGCTTCTATCGCTACCACAGTTGCTATTGCAAAAGGATAATGGATAATGGCTTAACCATAATCCACGATTAGCTTATATCTACGCTCCATAAAAGCTGGGATATTCCCACTTTTTGGGAGACTGGAGAGATTTTTATGAGAAAAACTAGCATCTCCCCATTCTACCGTTTACATATCGTTGAAGATTCTCCTGTGTTCATATATACGATAGCGTGACCCATTCTACCAATAGCCCAACTACCCACCGATCGGTTATCCCGCAGTATGGAAAGCCAAATATATCCAATTAGTCTCTTTAGCTAATTCCCCACTTCCTCAGTGAGAGTCGCTTCCACTACTCACACTCGGTCAACTTGTCCAATTCTTGCCAACCCTGGCAAAGTCCAAAACACTTTGCGTACCAAGGTTAGTCTTGTATTGTTCCAATTTCACCAGAAGCAAAGGATACCTTCTCCAAGCTGTGGTCAATATTTTGAGGTGACTTGAAGACCAGGAAACAGAGAGATGTGTAGTGGATATGTGGGTTAACTAAGCAGTTTGTAAAGTCTTGATATCCCTCAGTTGGACTGGGTGCTGTTTGTTCTTTGGATTGCTGTACCCACCATTGAAGGAGCCCAGGTGACAACTCGAGTGCCACCATTTTCATCTGATACTGTGTACTTAGTCATTGTAATATTCAGCCCTGTGTGAGAATGATTATGCCCCACCTTGTTGAGCATCGAGTAATAGTTGTCATTGTCAATGACTTTTTAAAGAGTTAACTTGTTTTTTCTGATATCATCACTTTATTATTCTGGACAAGTGTTGTACCTCTACACTAACAAGCTTTGATAACTAAACTTCTAGACAAGACCACCCTTGGCTTTGTCTTTTGAATTGACATCTCTGTGTGAGCACTGTTCAGGGTCAGTTCTTGCTGTTGTTCATGGATTTCAATGTTTGCAAACATGCTTGCTCACAAAAGCTGCAAGGCACAGATTCCTTGATCAATTGTGGGTTTCCTAGAAATTTATTGATTCTTCTTCAAGAATTTCTGTGATAAGAATGAACTGAGAATGGTCTATGTTTACTAATAACAAAACAGAAACTTTAGGAAACTAATACATTTTGTAAACTTGGCTGCCATAGACTATGTCAGAGGTGTGGTTTAGCATCATTGAATCCACAAAATAATATCTAATCTCAAATAGGCTGGTGCCAAAGCCCTTTTGGGGGAAGAAGAATACATCAACATCAAGCTTTTCAAGGCAATTGATCATGACAGGCAAATCACAGGCTGAGGCAAATCAATCATGATCTTTGATCCAAAAGCAGACATGAATAGTGCACTGTACTGGGAACATGAAAGTGAAACTACATATGTGACAAGCTGTGTTCTGGCTGGATTTGAGGTGTGTGTCATCAGAGTGATGGTAAAGTTCACATAGACATGAGTTCAAAACTTTCAATCAATTCAAGTCCCTTCTTGTGGCCAACCAGTACCATGATGGAAATGTCTTGGTTCTGACTCTTGGGAACCAATGCATTTAAGCAGTCTGTTGTCTCTGTCTCCACTGTTTCTCCTAGCTTATGTTCCCATTGCCACTGATTGCTACTCGAGATTGCATTTGATAGCAAGACTCCCAACAATTCTATTTGGCTGATTGGAGCACCGGAGCATCTATAGTCAATTTCTAGTAGAAATTTCAGCACCTCAAATGTATTATTAATCATTTGACTTATGTCTGGTTGTCTGTAATGGTCTCTCTTCCATATCCTGTTCATAAAAAGTAGAATTCCTTGGTTCAACAGGTAGGGAGATTGCATTGGCTTCTGGTCAACATTAATGTCCATTCTGAGAATGATGGATGTGACCTACTGTCATGCTTTTGTTTCATGGACTGAAGTTCAATGTGAGCTAGCTCAATTATATTTGATTAGAAGCACTAATCATTGGAGCAACAGGCATGTTGCACCCTTCAGAAAGCCTTTAAACAAATTCTTGTCATCAGGGTCAAGCTTGCCATGGACAGCCTTGTTAATGTTGTTATGATACAAATAGCCAACCAGGTTGCAATGATTTAAATAGTCCATTATGTTTTTGACAAGAAATTCAAACTATTTCATTGGCAGCTTGATGATGTCCTTGATCTTGTATGATAAACTACACAACTTCAATGCATTGCATGGTAGCTTGTGCAACTGCAGACGTCTTTGATTGGTGGATGACTTATCTTGTTCAAGTATAGGCTTTTGGTACACAAATTGGATAAAATGCTTAACTCTGGTCGCCAGTTGGTTTGGAAGCACCTTATTGTTTGGCTGCTGGCATAGCACTGTTGTTGTCATTTGCAGTGTTCTCTGAATTTTGACTTGCGCTTGCAGATGTGATAGTTTATTCTGAATCTGGTCAAGCCCTCCAATATCTCCATCGTAGTGCAAAATATCCTCTCTGATTTTGTCTAGAGCCAGTTCGGTTTCTTGCATCATCAAGCGTGGCTTGAAACAGAAGGTATCAAATGTTGCTCAAGGTGACAGGCAGTGGCAGAAATTACAGAAAAGCTGGTGACAGTAAGCTCTGGGCTCTCCATTCTGTGGGTGCATCATAAATTTACCCACTACATATGGTGAACAGCATGTTATCTCACCACAATACCCTGCACCTGAAACAGCTTGTCTAAGCCAGCCAGCTGCATGTAATGTGCCAGCCATCTTGCAGGGATCAGACTCGTTCAGCTTGTTGTACAGTACATGCCATGGTTGACCAGGACAGTGTCTGGAAGTAAGACGTGTCACCAACACAAGTAGCCAATTGACCAAGGCATAGATTTATATTGTTAGTCCAAGGAGAGTCAACAGGAATTGGAGATCATAGGGTTCAGAGCTCGAGCATGAGATCCTCTAGCGACCAGAACCTTGTTGCCTTTGTGTCCATAACATCAGGCTGGACAGCACCTGTGTGGTGTTGGAAACAGCACAGTCGACCATGGTAGCACAGGTGGAGAGTGCAGAGAGAAGGCTGGCATCTTAAACAGTCCACAGGACAGAGTTTGTAGCATCAGCCCAAACTGTGACAATCCAAAGGAAGTATCAGTACAAATCCAAGGTACATTGAGATGCTGCCTTTCCTCACCATTGCTGCAGGCGTGCTGAGTTTGCTTCACTACCCTGCAATTAAAGGACAATCTAATCCTGTAGGCAAAAAGACACGTTAAGCTGCACTTTGGGCAACCGGCTGGACTATAGAAAGGGCTTCTTCCTTTGCCTCGTACTGTAGCTGCTTCCCGGCGGACACTAGTTACATGCCTCCCATAAAAGACGCCAGAAGCTGAGATCTTTGAATTAATCTGGGAAACACAAACCATTATGACTGAACATACTCTGTCAGCCAAGCTCTGCATACAAAATGACTGACCAAGCTAGTTTGCAGTGGAAGTGTCTGTGGTGTTTGGAGCCATTTGAGGATAGAGAGACCTTATGTCAGCATCTGGCTGTTGACAAGGTTTGCTGCAAATGCCGTGATGTGTTGACCATTCTCACGCTTTGCAGCAATCTCGAATCCAAACCCTACTGGGAGAGCTCATGAAGGCCTTCACCTCATATCATTGCTCAGACACCAACGTCCAGTGTATATTCTGCCCTGATGGGCAGTACATGGCTAAGGATCTAACCTTCTCACAAAGGGACAATTTGCTAAGACACTATTGGTGCTGTATGAGCTTGTTTGACTCTTTCACAAAGACCATGATATTTACTGTGTACAGATGTCCATTGTGAAGCTCTCTGTATCTGCAGTACCTTGAATTTGAATGTGGATAACTTTATCTGCCATATTGAGACTTGCCTGAATGTGGATGGAGGTAGATGGGAGAATTTGAAACTAGGGTCGGCTTCATGTGAAGTTGCACGTCAGAAACAGGAGCTGCTTGAGAGGACCAGGCAACAGCTTGATGAACAGTTAAATGCTATGGTGGATTGTCAAAGCAAGCACCTTGAGATTCCTATGCACAAAGAAAAGAAGAATACAGAATTAGTTGCCAACTTGAGAAATAAGATAAAGGACACTGATATACAAGACAGACCAATGAAAAAGCTGAGAAGGAGTTATAGCTACATGCTCCCAGCTCACACAGATTCTCCAGAGCATTCAAGTCAGTCTTCTTTGTGGATCTGATTGATTTACTGTGTGGATGCTAATGTTATTCATAGGTATTCATGAATTTCTGAGTGATGCCAAGCAGCATGAAGGACCACACACAAAGGCAGCAACATCTACCAGTCTCCATGAGTTACTTGTATCTTCTTCATCATGACAAATATTAGAAATGTTCAATGTGAATGATATGGAACTTTTGCTTAGCAGACAGGTCATAGACCAGTCTTTTTATGACCTAAATGATTGGCCAGAGGAGCTAGACAGACTGCCTGGGTGATATGGTGTTTACTGAGCTGAGGGAGGAGTTCATGTGTAGTAATTGGTAGCTTAGAAATAAAGTCAGGCTAATTTTGACAAGTACACAATGTAAAGCAAAACAATTGAGATTCTTCTGTATCCTCTATTTCCATCGTGACCCATGTGCTATGTGCCATGGAGCCTATAGTTATTCAACCAGAGGAGATTGAGAAAGTAGATGTTTGAGCCCAGCCTCTGCTCATTGTTTGCAATATCCTCCCTACAGCATCAGATGGGCAAGCTGACGTCAGATCTCCCTTCGTGGAATGGTTGGTAGGTGCAATGTTTACTTTCTTCCATTTGTGTCATCTCTGATGGTTACTTAGGATCTGACATGCTTTTGTAACAAGTACTTCTATCCCAAGCAGTATGCTACTGGGAAACTCCGATTTGAGACGTTTGATTGTGCAACTTGGCTGGTATGGGACGTGGAAGGGAAAGACAGAATCATGGTGCACATTACATTAAGTGACGTATGGATACAACACTCCCATCAGGAGCTGTTGGTAAAGAAAGATTCAATGTACTTCTGCTGTTTGAAACTACCTAATAATATACTAACAAGTGGCTAGGATCATCTGCAACCCAAGTTGCATCTCCATTCAGATATCACCAACAGAACTGGGAAATAAATTTTCAATAATTTGAATTGCTATGCAAGGGAGAGGATAACCAAATCTTCAATAGATAATGACTGTGTTTGCAAGACAATACTTTGTAAATGTGAAACTCAAATATCTCTCTCTTCATCCTCTCCTGTCAAACATGCTTTCCAGCCTTCAGGGAAATGGTGGAGGGCTAATTGCCCAAGCCAAGAAGTTTCTTTGGCTTCAGGCTCGTTTGACATATTGATTGCCGTCATGGATCCAGCTCCCATTGTTCAGGCAGCTGTTGCAAGGATGCTTCTTCATTGTCAGACCAATGCTGTGGTTGTTGGTATAGCTTGCACAATTGCTTTTTTGTTGAATTGCAGTGGGGCATTGGATTATTGTGGGTGCCTTTTGGAATTGGTGTTGACAAATATACTTGTCTTTTGAGTATGTTTTCTGGCACATTTTGCTGTTATATTGTCAGCTGTTGAGATCCTGTTGCTATGCCAGATGATACTAACTAGATTAAGATGGATGAATCCTGTGGTATATGATTTTCTGTGCCTAATGAGAAAAGTTTCTTCTATATCATGCTGATGCAGCCTCCTGTTTAAATAGCTTTGGTCTATGTAGAGGTAACAGTATATCAAACATGATCAAGCCCTGGGAGGTGCCTCTGGGAGTTGCCTCTGGGAGGTGCCTCTGGGAGGTGCCTCTGGGAGGTACCTCTGGGAGGTGCCTCTGGGAGGTGCTTCTGGGAGGTGCCTCTGGGAGTTGCCTCTGGGAGTTGCCTCTGGGAGTTGCTTCTGGGAGTTACCTCCAAAGCATGCCTTGGAAGCAATCAGAGTATCTATTTTCTGAGTCCACCTCAGCTCTTCTGAACAGCTTCCTCTGCATCCTACAGCACCATTTCAACTTATCAATACACAGTAGGAGAAAGACTTTCCAAGATGTCAGAGTCTACTCCCTGTCTGCGTTCCCCATTTTTGATTTCTCCTCACCTTTTCAATGGAGTGACTGGTGTTGTTTTCTTTGTCAGTGTCAAAATTGTGGTCAAAGCACCCTGGAGATTTGATAACATAAATGAGAGTTATGTTGAGCAGCAGAATGACAGTCTCATTGGCATCAAACACAAGAGTAAGATCTATGATGTTCTTGCCAGGCTGGAGAACTGGCATGCCAACATCATTGCCTGTTTTCTACACAGCAAGCACTACCTCTTCCTAGAGTGCCTGCAGGGAACTCTCTCTGAATGCATTCAGGGAAAATCACCAATCTCAAAGATGGATAGGGTACGATGGATCTATCAGGTTACAAATGCGATTGCATGGCTCAAACAACTTCGAATAGCACACTGCAACCTCCGCCCTCCAAACATTCTGCTTGATGATCGCAGCAATGCTAAGCTGTGCAATTTTGACAGTGTGTGTAATTATGGAGAGTACATTCAAGGGGCAACTGAGCCATATTACAAGTGGCTAGACTCAGGCAGCTTTGGTGTTGCTGGTGCTGCAAGCAAGCAATTTGTGATTGGAAGCTGTGGCTATTTCATTTTCATCAGCAAAGACCTAGTTCTATGCGAAGCAAAGAGCGACCTTCATGGAATCTTGATATTTGGCAGTATTATTCAAAAATGCTGGAAAAGCAGTTACCTATCAATCGCTGATCTGAAGTGTGAAATTGTCACCAGTGTTGATAGCAGAGATATTAGTGTAGGTGAGGGGAAGGTTATGGGAATGGATGAATATCACGAAAGGGTCCAAGAATGTGAAGAGTATCTGGAACACTGTGAAGCTGGTTTTGGAGAATAGGTATGCTAAGGAAGTGTTCATCCAATGTGAGGATAATGCCTGTGGCTTAGATAGGGCAGATGCCATTAAAGAAAAATCTTTCAGATCCTAGCTCACAAAAATTGCTTCTTTTGTCTTGTCTGTGTATCCTCGAATTCCCATCCATGTTAATGCATCTTCAAGGTTTGGGGTAAGTGTGCTTGTTGGTCCCAGAAGGTGTTGAAACGTCACTTTCATAGAAGGATCAGATTCCAAAAACAGGAGAATGCGTCCCTAAGCTCATGAAATACCAAGATTTCATTGCTAGACGAATTCGCTATAAAAAAAAATTACCAAACAGCATCGGACCGCAAGAAAGTGAAGCAACCATGGCATGAGGAGTACCTTGATTGTACCCTGGCTGACTGTTCAGGACAGATGCCTTAGTCAACTGTTGGTTGGGTGGGCAGATGCACCTTTGGAAACGGCGCCCGAGGCCTCCAGAAACGGCAGCCCATCTGCCAGCACGTCGTTATTAAGAGTTACCAACAGTCTACCTTACCTCAACGACCTACAATATCGAGTACACTCCTTCTACTGCCTAGTACGGAGTAGTCTAGCTCTCAAAGATTCTTACAATAGCTAACTCTCTATTCTACATAGCTTTATCTTATGTTAAACACACGGAAATGTTGGCAATCGATTTCTGCGGTCCTTCGGCGCCTCCTCTCTGCTTCTCAACGTCTTGCGCTGGACAAATATGGTAAAAGCGAGAACCTCTTCCGCCAGACCTCTGGACGATGGCTATGGAACGAGGCGCATCAGATGTCTCAGCATACAAGAAGCTTTAACGAATCGGCACTTAAAGAGGTGGCAGCCCGGGCCATGGGTATAAACCCCTCTAGTCACAGGATCCGCATAAAAAAGCTTGCTGAGGGTGCTTCCAATAAGGTTTTTGTAGCTGCCGAGCAAGGTCGACGGTTGATCATTAAAATGCCTGATCCTCTTGTTCCCGAGCACTTTATCACTGCTAGTGAAGTTGCTACAATGGAATATATGCGGAGCGAAATAGGAATCCCTGTACCCGAAGTCCTTGCATGGAGTATATCTAGTGATAATCCTGTTGGTTGTGAATATATCATTATGGAAGAGGTGCCTGGAATTGCTCTGAACACCACGTGGCATTCACTTGATGTCGACCAAAAGTTTGCCATTGTAGACCAAATATTGTCTCTTCAAACGCGTTTGCTTCAAGGCAGTAGCGGATTCAGTGGATATGGCAGCTTATATTTTACAGAGGATGCAATTACGCTTGGATTGTCCAAGCGGCAGCCGGTAATGGCCAAGGTCCCTCCACGCTTTTGCTTGGGCCCTCTAGCAAATAATGACTTTTCGGACAAGAGACTGAAGATGGCGGGAGTGGATGGCGGCCCATGTAAAGCACCTTACTATTAATGGATCAGAGTAAGACTAATCATGCAATTTAGGGCATCTGCCAAAAGATTATCTTACTGCTGTTGCCGAGTCCTTCATTACGAAAGTCAAAACTTCACAACATGAACTGGAACGTGGCCATTTTTTGAAGGAACCCTTTTCCTTTGCGGTTAATACTTGTAGCGACACCTCTCCAGCAGCAGCTATTGAGTTGTTAAAACAGTACGAAGCAGCCGTACCATATCTCGTATCATGCTATCAAGAGCCAGTCAACCTCTCTCGACCTGCGTTGTGGCATCGAGACCTGCATTCTGGCAATATTTTCGTCGCACCTTCTGGAAAAATCACTGGCATCATTGATTGGCAAGGCACAGTTGCCCTGCCCTTGTTTCTTCAGGCGAGAATACCTCAGTTTTTGGCTGTCGAATCCGGCTCTTTGCTCCTTGAATTACCAGATGGATTTGATTCTATGACCGAGCCTGAGAAGAAAAGGATATGGAACAACTACCGGCAGTCAATGTTACAACAGTACTATTTAAGTTCTCTTCCAGATGTTGCACCTGAAGTATCTCAAATCCTCGAAGGAGATCCTTTTGCATCCATTCGACAACTTGTCACTATCCTTGGAGGAGGATCTTTCAGTCGAGAGACTGATGTCCTTGTTCTCCGAGAACTCCTAATACATATTCAACGAACCTGGCCCGAGATGCACTCCAGGATCAGCAGCCCTCCACCATGCCCGATAAGTATTGGTCCAAATGAGCTGAGGCAACATAGAATTGATGGGCGACGATGGAATGAATTTAAAGATCTGTTACAACACTACAACATACCAGTTGCTCGAGAAGGATGGGTTCCAAAGGAAGAGTTTGAAATGCAAAAGAGGCAGCTTAAGGTTGTGCTAAAAGATATACTAAACTCGCTTGAAGATGAGAAAGAACGACAGGAATTTCTAGATAACATCGGTCGCTGGGATATAACTGATTGGAAAGGGCTTTGAATAAGAAATTGCCGGGAATTCAGGGATCGCGTGCTGATTGAAGAGCAGTGCTTTACTATGCTAAAGTCAACTTCCTTCATTCGGCTTCTCAAGTTCCCAAATCTAAGCAGATACATTCTTGATCCAATGCCTGCCTGACGGGTAACAAAGCCTCTGTCCTGCCGCTGCTTACAGATACCCTCTTTCTTCAGCAGCTCTTTTGAACTTCTCTCTAATAGCCTGTTGCCCTAATTTTTCACTCTTGCTAACTGTCAACGATATCATCTTCTTGTGACTTGCTGGTCCTCGGCCGTTTGCCTGAATGTTGACATCAAACTTGTCTTCGTCATTACTATGCTGTGGGCCATGATCGAGGCGGAGCTCGTGAATTTCATCGTTCTCCGGGGTTTGGGACCGGTAGAGTCCTCGTCCAGCACCAACTTTGCTTAATTTATTTACAATATAGGACCATTTGGCAGATAAATTTTCAGAGAGCTGGCGTGGGAAGGTGGGAGTAATAAGACGTCTTTCTTAAAAAGGTTCCACGGTAGAGTCTCGATTGGCCATGTGTGATCCATACCAATATCGCGGAAATTCAGCCTGATGGTGCTCTGGGTCAGCAAATGAGATAACTAATGTAGGTAGAATATCATACACAGAGCTTACAGATACAAGCCAGCTAGAGAGTATAAACCGTAGGTATATACAACATTGAAAGGATTTAAACTCTCGTATATCAATAATTACGCAAATATATATAATAAAAAGAAAGTATAACTCAAAATAATATTCCAAATCAATCTACAAAGAAACCCCAAAGGCTTTTTTGGTTTTTTGTTTTTGACATTGGGAATTCAAGATATATATCCTGTAGGACTGTGCATAAAAGAAACAGCCGGCACATCTTCTCGGCGCTGTGCCCGCGCATCCCCACGGTGTACAAGTCTGAAAAGCCGAGCCAGACGCAGCTCTACTAGCACGCG
Organism: Xylona heveae TC161; assembly: GCF_001619985.1. Lineage (NCBI taxonomy): Eukaryota > Fungi > Ascomycota > Xylonomycetes > Xylonales > Xylonaceae > Xylona > Xylona heveae. Next base: position 842,359 of record NW_017264202.1, on the reverse strand, counting down.
ACGCGGGTATATGCGCTTCTCCACGTAAACACCACATCCAGCTCTCCAATATCCCATCGACAGCAATCCTTTATTTTCGAACACCAGTCTCTTCCCGTTGCTCCAATATCGCAGACTGCAACATGGCTACCGCCTCACCACTATTCGAGCCCAATAACGACGCCAACAATACCACCGACGAAGAATCCCAACTCGACGCAGAAATCGCATCCATTCGCGCGCAAAGTGAGTTCTCCTCCCCTCCCTCACACTCTTCAACTCCACTTCCTCTAAATCTCTACATCATTCCTTCTCCTCATCCATCTACTAACATTCTGTCTCAAGTCAAACATCTCTCTCAGCGCCGAAATACACTCACATCCACGCTGCTCGGGTCCCGCTCGACGCGCTCTCTTCTCCAGCGCACCAAGGACCAATCTGCCTCTAGTCCCTCAATTCCAGCTGAACCTGAATCCACTGGATCACAAACACCATCCGACAAGATACTTACCACCGCGCTCGAACGCGCCTCGAAACAGGCCAAACATAGCCAAACAAGTCTCTACCGCATGTGCGCCGGCGCAACCATGTTTGAAGTGCGCGACCCGGATCCCCACGCTGTCGACGACAGAAAAGTATTTGGTGTCCGATTAGAAGTTTGCGTACGAGGTATGTTACTATACGCTGATTTATCCATATGCGTACCCCTTTATGTCCCTGGCAAGACTAACAAGGCATGACCAAAAAGATAAATTTCTTCCGCCATACTATCTCCTTCTCAACCGCCCATACGCGCACGCGCCCACGGCGCTGCGTATCCACAGACATACCGTTCCGCCATGTATTCCCCTATCTGCACTCGCTGGGAAATACCTACCAGCTCCTCCTTCTCCCACCGCATCCACTTCCACTTCTACTTCCACTTCTACTTCTATACTTCCTACATCAGACTCTACCCCACTCAAACCGTCTAAATCCCGACCGCAAAACCTGCCCCGTCTGGTTCGCGACTTGCGCCGCGAAATCATCTCGTATCATCTTCGTCGCGCGGCGCTTGAGACGCTGCGAGACCGGTGCGGAGTATCTACTGCTGCCGTTTCTTCAAACAATTTATTCGCCGAATTCGCATCTGGATCTGGATCATCCGGACCATCCAAGCCATCCGCACCTTTGGACATACTCAACATCCACTCTCTCCACGACAGTCGAGACCCCGCCGCCACGCCGCACCACACCACGACACGCACACCCACATCTGAAAACGCAAGCACATCCGAAAACAAAATCAAGGCAATTTCCCCACGCGATGCCGAAATCACAGATATCCAAATCCTCTGGACGAGCGGACGACTTGCGCGGATCAAGATGCAGCGGAACGGCAAATTGGTGCATTGTGTCGTATACGGCTCCGGCTCCAGCTCCGGCCCTGCTGTGTCTCGCTCTCCTCTGTTTACCTCTCCTGCTCCTGCTCCCACGGGCCACGGCCACGGCCACAACGACGCGCTGCTCTCAACGAATGAAAAGGGGGCGGCAGCAGGAGGAGGTGGAGGAGCAGAAGAAAGAACGGACCAAGAAGTTCGAAATGTGACCATGCAACTATCGCAGGAACTGCAGCAGCACGCGAATAGTACAAAGGGGAAAGGGAAGGGGAAGAGGGAGGATAAAGTGGGAGGAGAAGCAGAAGAGAGGCAACGACAGCGGGATGTCGAGAGAAAGATAATGAGCGCTGAACGAATTGAGCGGCTAGGGGATATTCTCGTGGATATTGAACGAGGGACATGACTGACCACTGATGGGGAATTATTCTGTGTCTGAACATGTATTGGCATTGACCTAGAACCCGGGCAAAGGACTTGGAATGTTGGGTTTAACGAGACCCTGGACAATGAATTGAGAATATCAAGTCACTGAAATACATAGCACTTCACAAGAATAAAAAAAAATGACAGGAGCATGATAGCCATAGAGTGTAATATTCCATTCGTCCTGTCATCCAACCCTAGACTAAAACCCTAGAGCAATGTAATTATTGTGAGGGAAAAAAAAAAAAAAAAAAAAAAAAAAAAACAAATTCTGTGCTGCTTGTTCTGAGGTATCATTGTAAATAGAGCAGAAGATTGAAGAGGAAGCATAAATAAGCAAAGCTCTGGATGCAATGATAAACAAGAGAAAAGTAGAGCAAAAGGCAAGTTATTCGTGCTGGGAAGTAGAGCAAATGACAAATTGAAGTAGCAAGTCTGACCGATGTGCATTGCATCGGATTGAAAAACACTTTTTGAACGTGCAAAGTTCGGAGTTGTGCCTGCACACTTAATATGCTAGACGTCCTGCATGCCAGGACATGCACTAGAGCAGAGACACAGATAAGTAAAAGGGGAAGAGGAAAAAGAGCAATAAAGGGGTATCGACCAGCGAACTCCAGGCTAAAGAAACTAGGCCAGAACCAGATCCACTGCAGTCGAGGCTTAAGAAGAGAAGCAAGGACATATGAGCAATGGAAAATACAAGAGAAGATATTCAAGGGAAGCAAATAAACAAATTGACCAGTATTGCATGACAATAGACGTGCTGTGGTATCCATGACCAAACGCCTGACCCGAGGTCGAATGATGCTCGCTCGCAGTGAATTGAAAACCAGAGATGAAGCGACTCTGATGCACGTGGAGCATCCAAATCACAAGTCGTCGCGATAAAGTAAAACAAATGTGTGTGCAAGGATGAACATGCTGAAGTGTAACCGGTCCTGGAGCTATTGAACAGATCACGACATACATCTAAGCTTGCGATTGAGCTTCGAGTCGCGGAGTTGAATCTTGACCTTGTTCATAAAAATGCTCCGCGAAATGCTGAAGGTCAGAGTCCAGTCGAGGTTCAGAGGGCGTCGGAGTCTGAGTTTGGAGGCCTGTCCCGTTCAGAGCTGACACAGATTGGCCCGTACCATTCACGAGTTCCGCGTCATTGTCCTCATTTGGGATTGGGAATTCAACTGGTGGAAGAGGCCCAAAATCCAAGTGGTGCTTCTCCTCCAGTTTTTTGCGAAGAATATCTTCAGCAAGGATCCACCGAGCGACAAGCGCCTGCTTTCGGTTCTCAAAGACTTGGGCAAACTCGCTATTTTCGTCTGCAAACGCTTTACGGAGACTATCAAACTCTTGCTTGTTTCGCTCCTCCATGCGATTATACTCATCTTCTTGCTTGTCCGTCAGAGCTTCCAATTGCTTTGCTTGACGCTCGCGTAAGACGTTAATCTTCGCTTCATGTAGACGGTCCATGTCGTCGCGAGTCTTGTATTGCTGGCGAAGGTCTCGCAGATTTCGATCGGTGACAACGCGCCCGTCTTTGCCGGTTGGGCCGTAGCAGTACGCCTCCATATGCTTCAAACGTACGAGACAGGACTTGTATTGCTGCTCCAGAGAAGTCCGCTGTTCCATTTCCTCAGCAACGTGGCGGTCTTCGAGATTTGTAGCGTTCGTTCGATGCTTGAATAAGGTATCATGTCAGCAAAAAGAAGGCTCGCATTTTCTTGTTGTTCAGGACAAAAACACTAACCTGTTCCACGAGCTCACGTCCGGCCGCCTCGTGGCGAGCTTTCATCTCGGATTTGCTCTCCTCTTGGCGCGCATATGATAGCTGTCGCTGATTTCGCTCAAAACAAACAAAGCGGTCTCGTTCCTCTAATTGCTCGTCTCGGAGAGATAAAAGCTCCTTGTTTTCCAAACTTCGCTGCTTGGCTTCCGCCGAGCTGACTGATCGGACCGCCGCCGAGGACGACGTGGACAATGTGTCGACCTTAAGGCCTGCCTGCCTGCGCCTGAGCTGGTCTGGCTCTTGAGGAGAAGGCAAGAGTCCCCGACTCTGCCATCGCGGAAGATTTCGATGCATCGCTTCCATCAGGACCTGCCGTTGGCTTTCGGTAAGCACCATCTTGACCATGGCACCAGGCACAGGGTTGAGACAGCATCTCGGCGGCAATCTGGATTCATTATCGATAGCCTGAATAACAAGCCGATGGAGACAGGACCGACAATAGCTGTGGGAGCAGGGCAGGGTACAAATTGGCGAGCTCAGCTTAAGGTCGTTTCGACACGTGGTGCATGAGCGACTTCCCGACACATTAGCTCCATTTGATCTTTCAGCAGCCTTGTTGGGCCAGGAGCCAACAACTGACCTTGCAGAAGCACCTCTTCCTTTTGTAAAACCAGAGATGCGCTTAATATTCCTCTTCACACTGAAGGACATGCGGGCAGAGCCAGAATGGACAGGACTCGCTGGCGGGGCCTGTGGCTGGTACGACAAAGACGCTGAGGAACCATTGGTGGTTTCGTCTCGGATAAGGTCCAACAAGGCGTCATATTCATCAAAGGAGGGTAAGCTGAATGAGCTGTCGTTCCTCGGGGAGGTAGGAGAGAGCGGACCAAGAGTGAGGTAATGATGATCGGTTGAGCTTCTGGAAGTGATGCCAGTCGAGATGGAGGCACGAGACGCGGCAAAGTCAGAGCTCAAATGTGTCGACGCCACAGTGAGAGCAGAGTCAGCAGTGGACATGTGAGCCTTGCGTAGGAAATCAGCGTCTGCGGGAATATCGAGGCCAAGGTCGGCAGCTTCATGGAGGTAATGATCGTTCAAGTTGGCTTCAGTCTCGCCGTTGCTCAGCCGTAGCACCTCAAGTCGATACAGAAGGTCATCATCGTCCCGCACACGAGGAAACGGGAGCGAAGGTGGCATGTCCGTCAGAGGACGGGCCTGAGTGGCGGCCATGCGTAACCGGGAAAGAAGCGTGATTCAGGTCATCCAGTGTTGCTCTCTATTTTAAGTAGGAAGGAAGATAAAACAGAGAAAGGAAGGAAGGAGCAGTGGGGACAAACTGCTGGGACAAGAGTCGCTCCTGCCGAAAATGATGTGTTGACGAGACCGTCACCGTCGGCACTGGAATAGGTAAGGTAAAGTGAGAGTGAATGACGAGTTTGCTTAGAAGTAAGTTAAACCAAGTACTCTGCACTTGACTGTCATTCAAGCAGTAAACTATTACTTGTATTGGTAGGTCCCACAACAGCCGCGGATCTGGCTGAAGAGGCAGAGAGGGCTATCGACAAGTCGGGTGGATTCGAAGATTTAGAGGCGTGTAGATCCTCGCAACCCTTTCTCAGCAAGGAAAGGGAGATGGACAGTGCTGTGTCGATCCCCTTGTCGCGGGGCCGCGAGCAAAAAAAAGGACGCGACCAGTCAGTTTTTGTGAGTGACTTTTCGTGAGGTATCGGTTTGAGATCAAGAAAGTGACGGGAACTATGACCTCGGGCGCTGGTGGTGGTGATCTTTGTACTAATTACTTGATACGAGGGGAGACCTGACCAAGAATGGTCGAATGGGCTGAGGAGGGTCAGATTTGCCTTGATTGGCTTATTGTGATGCGGCGCCAGGGGGCCCGAGAAGAGAGGGGAGAGTCAGAGAGGGGAGAGTCAGAGAGGGGAGAGTCAGAGAGGGGAGAGTCAGAGAGGGGAGAGTCAGAGAGGGGAGAGTCAGAGAGGGATGGTGAACACACTATGGGTTCAGATGTGTTTAATTAAGAGAGTGTGAAGTTGAATGAATTCAGGCGAGTATCGCTTCTGATTTCTCCAGCTGTGTTGGACAGGGAAGTGCGTGTAATACTTAGATTGATATCATGCACGATCATGTATGATGTGAGAAGGTGTCGAGCAGCGTAAGGGTAATGGCCGAGCCAACGACTTGGCGCAGGGAATCGGAAGGAAGAAAGAAAGGAAAGAAAGGAAAAAAGGAAATAGAAAGTATTGCAAGGGTAACGATAACAGAATTCGGGTATGATCAAGATCTATTCTGCCCATTCCCCCACACTCATCATCCGGATTGATAATCAACGTTGACTCTGTCACTGGGGGAGTGGGGGATGATCAGTGTTGTGCCAGGGCCTGTTTATTAGTAGCCGCAGGGATTCTCTTCCCCCCCCCCCCCTCAAAAGGTTATGATGATGTAGGTGCCTAAAGGTATAATTGTTGTGCGTCGGTGGGATTGACCGAGGCGACAAAAAGATAATGGTTGAGTGCCAACTTTGCCAAGTAACGTCGGTACAGCACTCGCTCTGTCTCAATTAGGGAAAACGAGAATCAATCTGGTGCTGTAGCTTGGCGGTCCGCTCCTCCTCTTCCCTTTGAAGCTTTCCCCATGGCAGCGATAGTCGGCCCGTTGAGATTTAATTTTGCGGAATAAACCTAAATCAACTGGACGTCTGGTCCCCTGTTTCCCCATCTTCCCCAAAATCATACCACAATGATCGCAGTAAATCTTGCCATAACCCATCAGACGGGACCCGGTTTGAATGATTTGCACCGGTCGCGAGCATAAACGGGGCACGTTCCACACGCGGGGGCCATAAAAATGATTGGGATTAGGTCTATGCGACACCAGCTCAGGCTTGGTCCATCACCATCCACTTTGCCGACCCACCACCACCCTTCCCGTCGCACTCGCTTCCCCCCATCTTTTGGATCTCCGGAACCAGGCCATTCGAGATGCCGTCAAAAAACTCTGGGGATTCATAAAATGGCCCTTTCTGAATGGCCACAACGATGCGGACCTGTTACCGATCGGGTGGAATGACCAATCTACTTTGGTTGTCTTGGGCGCGCTCCTTCTTAAAGGGTTTAGTCGGAACCCTTTATATCATGAATCAAAGAGAAGGGCCGGAACAATTTTTCAAAATTTGCCCGACTGACTCTAGACCTTTCACTTCTTTTTGCCTTTCCTTCCTGTCCAAGCCATCGGTCAAGGGATCAGATATTGTCAGTCTCTCTGTGGCGACAACGGTAGTCGCTGAAAAGTCACTAATTGCTCTCTCAGTCTTGCGTTTCTGCACTCCGCTTAGGTACCCTCGGAATGACCGATGAGCGAAAAGTGGTTGTTTGCTTTGGCTCAAGCAACGCCAACGGTTCCCTAAGTGCAAAAAGCTTACCCTGCAACCTCACTCCCCCAGAATGGGTCCACAAACGGACAAGAACTTTACTCGTAGTTCCAGAGACATATCCGAGAATGATGTCGGTCGGAGATCATGATACATGCTCCAGAGACGTAGAGACTTTTAATCATCTCTCATCTCCCGATATTTGGCGCTCTAATCAACATAAAGCTGTTAGCAATCTCATCCAAAATGGACTGATTTTGATTGGACTTGAGCTAAACGAAAACGCGCCGAGTTGACATGAAAAATATCCCAATACCTTCAAATTGCTTTCTGCTCAGTTGCTCTGTCTCCATACAATTGCGGATAGACTGCTCTTTCACCGTAATAGATCATTATCAGACAGAAACGCATCGTTACAACGCACATACACTCTAATCTTTCTGTTGACCATCTCACATTTACGTAGGTTGATACAATTACTTGTTGGATGAACTGTAGCCTTAATGGCATCACACGAACTGATGAGTAGTCTATCCTCAGACCGGAAATGTCTTTGCAGCTTGTTTTGTAACATCGTCGATCATCCCAACCCGCAGCCATGGAAGCGGTATCCTCCGTTCCGACGCCAACTCTTCTTTAGCCATGATAAGCGAGCTCCATGTCCCCCGCACCTCCTTCGGCTTTCTCCTTCTGCTAACTCGACACAGCCTCGTTCCTTGTCCGCAGTGTTGAACGTATGAACCATGCAACACCTAGCAACAGCTGACACCTCTTATGGACACTAATGAATTTCTTTTCCTGCCAAATTGGAAAATCATAAAAGGAATTCACCTAGCACCATGATATCTTCTTTGGGGGGTTTTTTTTTTTTTTTTTTTTTTTTTTTT